>NC_136502.1:4926093-4958593 GCF_053919585.1 Euprymna scolopes
AGCATTCCATTTCAATTGATGCCAGATGGGGATTAAAGCTTTTATGATTTACATCTAATATATATATATATATATATATATATATATATATATATATATATATATATATATATATATATATATAAAGGAACAAACCGTATTGTGTGTTCATCAATGTTTCGTCTTTTTTTCGAAATTTCCTCTGGATAAAATAAAGACGAAACGTTGATGAACACATAATACGGTTTGTTCCTTTTTATTTCTCTATTTTGTCGGAATACTATTTCCATTATTTTCATCATATATATATATATATATATATATATATATATATATATATATATATATATATATATATATATATATATTTAAAGTGATGGTTGTGTAGTTCCAACGAGAGAAAAAAATGTATATTTAAAAGAGTGTAGCCACCAAGAATTGTGGATTTTCCAGCCTTTTATCATATTTTTATTTTAAAATATTTTTATAACGCGTTTCAAGCTTTGTTTCGCTATCTTCAGATATTTTCGTAAAAGGTTTTTTTTTTTTAAATGAGAGTTTGAAATGTTATTTTTACATCTGTTGATACTAAATGTGTTTTTCAGAGTGATGTGGTCTCAGACATTCTGTCCTCAACAGTAAGGGTTAGTAGTGTTCAGTCAGAGTTAACTTCAAAGAGGGGGCTTTTGGTCCATTTGGTGAAGGTTTTTATGTTTTTTATGACTTTCTTTTTTGATGTATAGCACATAATCACACACAATCACACACACATAAACATACATACATGTACATATACATATACACACGCAGACGCACGCAGGTATATACACATATACACACGCATATACAGAGAAATATATGTAGGAGCATACATATATACATACCCACCTATACACTCACACACATACTCACACACATATTGGTTAATTTTTTTTTTTTTTTGTCGTTCCCAATCAAAACGCACATGTATATATGTACTTAATCATTCAAACACAAGTAGTTTACTCGCCGGTGACCCGACCATGAGGCAGGTAGTACTGGGTTACATGATACCAGTAGCATATGACATGATCACACACACACACACACACACACACACACACATATATATATATATATATATATATATATATATATATATATATTTAAATAAGGGGATAGTCACCAACAATGTGTATTTTTTAACATTATTTTATTATTCCGTGTCTTGGTTTTTCATTGAGAATTATGTTTGGATCATTGTAATAATGTTTTTAAATCATTGAAATCGTTTTTACGCGTTTCAGACGTTCTGTGAAGCGTCCTCGTCAGAAATTATTTTCAAATGTGTTGGAGATGTAAAAATGGCATTTTCGTAGTTAATTTGAAGTGTTTCCAAGGGGTGGAGGCGTGAAAGTGTCTATTATTCATTGGCATGTTCAATTTTTATTACTCTTTTATTGGGCTTGTCGGGGGGGGGGACGCTGACCTCGGCTGTAGTCACTCTCGTGTGGTGTTTCTCTCTCTCTCACTCTCTCTTTCTGCTTGTGTTTTTTCTCCTTAGGTAGGGTGTGTGTGTGCGTGTGTGTGTGTGTGTGTGTGTGTGTGTTTTCTTTTATTGGTTTGAGAATGTGTGTACTGTTTTATAGTATTATGAGATTATTTGCTTCCCTGAGAAGGTGACTGGGATACAAGGTCGTTACTAATGTGTATGTGTGAGGAGGGGGGGACCAGCTCTTCTGAAATAAGGAAGTGGTGCTTTCATTCTATTTTGATATTTATCTTTTGGATATATATATACGCACATGCGCACACACACATATAGATATATACATATATATACGACATAATTACGGACTCAAGCAGTGTCGATTCAGGAGAGGTGTGGTTGTAAATTGCGCAACCATTGCCTCATAAATACAGAAGCTATCCGTTATCTTTGGAGACTGGACGGAGGCGTATTTATTTATATAATGAAATTTACAAAGTAAAGCAAATATATACGAGCATGAATTTATTTGTCAGTCCAATAAGGAGAAAGTATCAATAGAAAGAGGGGTTATGAATGCTCTTTATACCTAGGCATTTCGAAACCTAATGCTTCTCGTCAGAGGAGGAGATCGTAATAAGGGTCTATATAAAGAATTTATACATATTCTTTAATTCCATTTAATATATATATATATATATATATATATAGTAAAACTAGTAATTAGTAAAAACCTGAAGAGAGTGCTCAATACTATTGCAGAGCAAATATGTGTTTTATTTTTTATTACCGTTTTATCTGTTTGGTTACATATGTTTCCGATTTTGGACCATGTTTACGATCCAACAGCCTCGTCAGACTTTACCTTTTTCTAGACACTATAACTTAATTCCTATCCAATAAGCAAAGCAAATCAATACATACCTCTAAATATTAAACCAACAGCATGTATTTTGAACATATCTTACAATGCGTCTACCTAACCTCGCATTATTAACTACACCCGTTTATTTATTTATTATTTATGTATTTATCCTAACTGTATTTTACTTACTTAGTATAAATATACACATGTCTATATGCATATATATATATATATATATATATATATATATATATATATATATATATATATGTGTGTGTGTGTGTGTGTGTGTGTGTCTATATATGTGTGTATATTTATATTTTTATTAATATGTATATTAATATAATTGTATATACGTATATATGGGTGCATGTGTATGTATGTATGTATTTATGTATGTATGTATGTGTATGTACATCTACATCTTACTAGAGATCCGTATGTATATGTATGTGTATGTGCGGGCATGATTTGGTCTATGTATATATCCTTATAAGTGTTTATGTATATGTTTCTATATGAGCGTGTATGGATGTATGTACTCATGGATCGTGTGTATATGCATGGCTATATATTTGTATATCTATATCTATGTGCACATATATGTGTATGCGTGCATCTGGGTGTTAGTGTCTATATATATATATATATATATATATATATATATATATGTGTGTGTGTATGCATGGGTGAACGTATGTATACGGGTATAGCTGTATCTGAGTTTATATGCATGTATGTGTTTGTGTGTATATGTATGCCTATATCCACAATACATTTGACACTGAAAATAGTGTTAAGCATAACCACTGCCCAAAGCACCATGTTAGGAGCCCACTCCATATATATATGAACTTAATGGAACTACAAGAGCCCCTGACTCATTATATCTTTACCACCACTCTCATAATCTTTAACCTTTAAACATTTATACACCCTTTTTTTATTTTTTTCTTCTAGACACTATAACTTAATCCCTATCCAATAAGCAAAGCAAATCAATACAGACCCCTAAATATTAAACCAACAACATATATTCTTAAAATATCAATGCGTCTACCTAACCTCGTATTATTAACTACACTCGGTTATTTATTTATTATTTATTTATTTATACTAACTTTACTTTATTTACTTAGTATAAATATACACATGTTTGTGTATATATGTCTATATATGTGTGTATATTTATATTTTTACGAATATGTATATTTATATAATTGTATATACGTGTATATGGGTACATGTGTGTGTATGTATGTATGTATGTATGTATGTATGTATGTGTACATCTACTTCTTACTAGAGATCTATATCTCCACGTATATGTATATATGTACGTATGTGTGTGTATATATATGTATATATATGTGTGTATATGAATATGTATATGTGTATAGGAGTTGTGTGCATGTGTGTGTATGTCTGCGTATAGATGCATGTATTTCTGCATATGCATTGTTTATATATATGTGTATATGCGTATGTGTATGTATGTGGATATGTAGAAATGTACATATGTATATGTCTGTATGTATGCGCATTTGCGCGTGCGTTGGCGCATATATTAGGACTTAACTGCCTAAAAACAACTCATCGTCAACTGAAATGAACAAGTCGACTTATGGCATTCTAAATGAAGCCTGTTACTTGTCAAACACATATGACACTTACAAAAACCCTTTCTCTTTCTCTTTTCCTCTCTTTCTCTCTCACTCTCTCTCTCTTTCTCTCTCTTACTCTCTCTCATCTATTTCATATATCTGGCTAAACAACCGAAAAGCAGTCAAAATTTTAAAACCTAAAAATTGAAATTCCCCCTCCTCTCCTTAACCCTCCTTTTTTCTTTACCATCCTCTCTCCACCTCCCCCTCCCTATATCCATATATCTCCTTCCACGCCTACCTGAATCTGCTACCTCCGCACACACACTACAATCTAATGCATTTTAACCTTCAAAACTTAAATATTGTCGATACCCGTCTACCTCTTCTTTATTATCTCTTACCCCCCCCCCATTTTTTTCTTGTATTTCCTCTAAAACATTTCTTCCAAATACTAACAACCATTTTTGTAAGGTCTGACGAGGCTGTTGGATCGTAAACATGGTCCAACATCCGAAATATATGAAACCAAACAGATAAAACAGTAATAAAAATAAAAACATATATATATATATATACATACACGCACACACACATACACATATATATGTATGTATAGGGAGAGAGAGAGAGAGAGAGAGAGAGAGAGCGAAAGAGAGAGAGAGAAAGAGAAGAAAAGAGAAGAGGTTTCAATCAGATAAGAAAGAAATAATCCATTGAAACGGAGAAAATCTAAAAAATGAAAAAAAAGAGAAAAAAGAGAAAAAGAGAAAAAAAGAGAAAAAAGAGAAAAAAGAGGAAAAAAGAGAAAAAGAGAAAAAAAGAGAAAAAAGAGAAAAAAAGAGAGAAAGAGAAAAAAGAGAAAAAAAGAGAAAAAAGAGGAAAAAAGAGAAAAAAGAGAAAAAAGGGAAAAAAAGAGAAAAAAAGAGAAAAAAGAGGAAAAAAGAGGAAAAAGAGAAAAAAGAGAAAAAAAGAGAAAAAAGAGGAAAAAAGAGAAAAAAGAGAAAAAAGAGAGGGCAATGTAAAGCTGATAACCAAAAAAAGAAAAAATTTTTGGAGACATGATTGAAACCAAAATTGATAGAGAGAGAGAGAGAGAGAGAGAGAGAGAGAGAGAGAGAGAGAGAGAGAGAGAGAAAGAGAGAGAGAGAGAGGGGCTAAAAAAATAATAATCCACTTTCAACTTCCCCCTCCTTACGCAAATACGGCAGGCAATTCCATCATTCAGACCAAGAAGGCATGTCACTCATTCAAGTCTTTACCTTGTCGTTTTCCTCTCTTCAATCATTCCCAAGAAACAGAAAAGCGTAAAAAAATTCAAAATAAAATAAAAAAAAAGAAGAAAAAAAAATGGTAAACAAAATGGATTAATAATATTGAAAATTGTCGACACTTTAAAACGTTTGTAGACATTTTTCGGGTAAACCGTCAACATTAGGGCCCGCTCGATTGAATTCAATTTGACGCGTTGGCAATTCTTTTCTCGAGCAAAAATGAAATAAAATATAATAAAAAAAATAAAAATAAAAACGAAAAATTGTTTAAAAAATGAAAAATTTTCTATACAAATTTTCTGAGTCTTTTATTTTTTTTAACATTTATTTATTATAAAAAAATGTTTTCGTTTTATTTCCCATATAAACGTTATAAAATTGTTTTCGAGCTCATGTTAATATTTTGCAATTTCGATGAGGAAGTGTCCATTTTTATTTATTTTTATTATTACAAAAGAGTTTAGAAAGCTTTTCGTCAGAGAAAAAAGAACAAAAGAAAGAAAAATAATATAAAAAAAATTCAAATAAAAACAATGTCCCCCCCCCTCCTCCGCTTCTATCGCTAAGCAACATTCTTTCCTCATCGCTTTATTTTTTCACCGTTTATTTAATTTTTCATGGCATTGATTTTTTTTTATCATAAAACATGAAAAATCAAAATAATATCAATTTTGTTTTTCAGTATCCAAAGTGTTGGCTAACTGGTTACATAAACGAATAGGATGGTTCAATTCTCGATTCTTCCAAAGACTCTTTTTTCCCCTCAACACCCAAGCCAACAGGGTTTAGGTCCTTTTTGAATTGACCGTTTTCCTGTTAACTGCAGTATGTCTTGCGTTCTGTGCACTTCTAGGCGGTCCATCCTCCTAGGCTTTGCCTTCTCCCTTTGATAAGGGGTTAATTTATTATTAATCGTCTTAGGCGCTCCTATCGGAGCTGTCCAAGCATTGTTTTACAGGCCAGAGTGCTCTTCCTCTGCATCGCTGGCTCTTCAATACAATTTTCCGACACTTGTGTCACATCACTCCGTCACGAGAAGAAGATAAATACTTTCAATTCTCGATTTTTAAGCGATCATATGATTATTATAAGCCAAAATCTACAGATATCATCATCATCATCATCATCATCATCATCATCATCATCATCATCATCGGTTAAACGTCCGTTTTACACGCTTTCCAAACTAACCTATTTCTGCCAGGTCTTGGTTTATCCCCCCCCTCTCTCTCTCTCTCTCTCTCTCTCTCTCTCTCTCTCTCTCTCTCTCAAGCCCATTTTTATCACTTGGCCTTGGCCTTGCCCTGTGAACTAACATGCCTATGAAACCATACTCCCAACTGTCCTCAAAAAATGGGACCATATCATCAAAGTCAACTGTTCTGCGCACATCTACCTACATTGTCAAGATTTAATCTTCCTCTGAGGTCATACGAACTAAGCCATCAGTTTAACGTCCATTTTATATACTGCCATACATTAGATGGTTTTAAGAGATTGACTTCCAAAATAACCTATCTCTGGCCAGGTACTTATTTATCCATATTACCCTCATGTTCATTTTTATCACTTCCACCCAAGTTTTCCTTGGCATTCCCCTATGAACTGTACCTGCTATTTCAACTGGTCTACATTTCCTAATCAAAATAAATTCTCATCCATTCTTTCAACATGGCCATCAAAGTATACTATTCTACACTATATCGTCCACATTTAATCTTCCTCTGAGCTTATGAAATTTAAACCTGTCTTTAATGATTTCTCTCCATGCAACGCATATCCTCAATCCTCATTGGCCAAGTTTTACTTGCATACGTCATCATACAGTGTACACATGTCTGAAAGATTCTTGCCTTGTCAGCAGTGGTAACTCTATGCTGGTTAGTTATGGCAGAAGTTCCTTCAACATCATCTATTCTTCACTTTTGCAATCACACTGGTACCTGCTCCACCATGTGCTCCAATGGTATCACAAAGGTAACAAAACTTCTCAACAATTTCAATAGTTTCATCATTCAAATATCTACATTCTACACACATATCCCTATATTGTCCAAAATTCATCTTCTTCTGGAATCACAAGAACTAAACCTGGTTTTAAGTTTAACATTACATCTCCATTGTATTATTCTCATATTGTTTCTCTCCATGCAACGCATATCCTCAACCCTCATTGATCAGATTTCATCTTCATACATCCTCACACTGTGTACACATGACTGATAAACTCTTGCCTTGGTTAACAGTGGTAACGCTCTGCTGCTTACTAATGACAAAATGGTTCCTGGACTCGACACCATACATTCCTAATTCTTGCAATCACACTACTGACTCCCAAGATCGCCATGGGCATGGAATATGTGCCTACATTAAGGATGGCTTCCCATGTGGCAGGGATATCTCTAGAGAAGATCCTAATTTACCCTATATGTGCTTCAGGGTTGCACTTGCTAACACCACTGCATTTATATTTGCCCTCTATAGGCCCCACAACAGCGGAGTTACTATCTTTAAGAGCATATCTGAGAAAATAGACCTCATACTGGCTTCACATCCCTCGGCTAACATCCACATCTGTGGTGACTTCAACGTCCATAACGTGGAATGGCTGACCCATTCAAATAAGACAGATGATGAGGGGAGGTTTTGTCATGATTTTGCCATTGCTTATGACCTCACTCAGATTGTTCGCGAACCCACCCGTGTGCCCGATACACCCAATCAATATGCAAGCCTCTTAGACCTTTTTCTCTCAACTTCCCCTGAGCTATGTTCATGTACCGTTCATTCTCCTCTAGGATCCTCCGACCACTCCGTCGTATCAGTTAAGATAAAAACGAAATGTAAGAAGCCATCAGACGTACCCCTCCACCGTACTGTATACCGATACTCTATGGCTGACTGGGATAGCTTCCGTACATTCATATCTGATTTACCTCTGCACTCCATGTTTAAAAAGGAAGTGTCCTCTATAGTATCAGATCTGACCGAATGGTTAATTGTAGGCATAGACCAATTCATACCATCTAAAAAATTCCAACAAAAACCTAACAGCCAGCCATGGTTCTCCCCAGAATGTGCTGCTGCTATCGCGCACAGAAATCACCTTTTCCATAGCTACCAACGTAATAGATGCACTGAGACTAAAGCTGCTTTCAGGACTGCCAGCAACCACTGTAAAAGAGTAATAAAAAATGCAAGAGAGCTATATGCCCAGTCTGTTAAATCCAAGGTAGCTGATCAGCGGCTTGGTTCCCACCAGTTTTGGCAAATAACAAATAGGATCCTGAACAGAAGTGTGCGTTCTATCCCAACCATTATCAATGGACCAGAGGTTATCTCGTCAGCGTCAGACAAGGCCAAACTATTTGCAAAGAACTTTGCAGCTAATTCTACCCTATGCGACGAAGGCAATCAACTCCCCATATTTCCTCCTATAACACAGAACAAGCTAGGTAACATACAAATATCCGTGCATGAGGTCGCCAAGCTAATAAAAAACCTAGATTCCAGTAAAGCAACTGGCCCTGATGGCATCCCAATTATAGTGTTAAAAAAGCTTCAACCAGAACTTGCTCCCATACTTACGAAACTATTTAAGCACTGCCTTACGGAGAAGTGCTTTCCGACCCTCTGGAAGACCTCATCAGTTTGCCCTGTATTTAAGAATTCAGGTGATAAGTCATCTCCCTCTCAGTACAGACCAATAAGTCTTCTCTGTGTTATGAGTAAGTTGCTGGAATCAATATTAAATAGAGAAATAGTCAACCACCTCAGCAGGAATAACCTTCTTAGTGACACACAATATGGTTTCCGCTCTGCAAGATCTACTGCAGATGTGCTGACGGTTATATCCCACAGGATTAGTGAATCTCTTGACAAAGGCTTCCTTTCTAGGGCAATTGCTCTTGACATATCAAAGGCCTTTGACAAAGTATGGCATAAGGGTCTACTTCACAAGATTTCCAGCTACGGTATAACGGGAAATGTTTTCTCAATCATTAAATCATTTCTCTCCGATAGGCTCATAAGAGTAGTGGTAGATGGACAAAAATCGGAGGCCTTCAATATAAATGCTGGAGTCCCTCAGGGGTCAATCCTGGGCCCAACTCTCTTCCTGATCTACATCAATGACCTCCCTAAACACATACTTAAATCATTCGTTGACATCTATGCTGATGACACGACCATCTATGGCAACACATCAAAGGCTGTAAATGACGAAGTTCTATCTGATTCTCTCTCCTCTGATCTCGAGCGCGTGGTTCAGTGGGGGAAGATCTGGCTAGTTACCTTTAATGCATCCAAAACCAAACTCCTATCCTTACATCATCAACGCTCTGATCCCCAGCTGGCATCAATTGTGATGGATGGCTCTCGTCTGGGTGAGGCCCCGTGTTTTGACAAGCTTCTGGGTTTGACCTTTACTCCTGATCTGAAATGGAACACGTACATCAAGTCTGTTGCCAAGGTCGCTGGAAAGATGGTGGGATCCTTCTACCGCTCCAGAAGATATCTCACTACTGATGCAATTCTCTATCTATATAAAAGCCAAGTACGGCCAAGGATGAAATTCTGTTGCCATATCTGGGCAGGAGCTGCCAAAAACAGCCTATCATGCCTTGACAGAGTACAAAATAGACTTCGTGGTTTAGTGGGGGATACCCTTTTCTCTACCCTGCAACCCCTCTCCCACAGAAGAGACGACGCGAGCCTATCCTTGTTTTATCGTTATTTTCATGGCAGGTACTCGTCTGAACTCCAATCCCTGGTCCCCCCTCGCCAATCTTTCACAAAAAACACCCGTCTAGCTGAATCCACTGTGAAAAATTTCCCCCACTCTATATCTGTGCCTAAATCAAAATGCGGATTTCATGAACAAAGCTTCTTTCTTAGAACTGCACGCCTGTGGAACTCTGTTCCATCTGCCTGCTTCCCTCCGGACTACAACTTGGATGTCTTCAAGTCTAATGTTAACAAATTCCTAATGAACCGCCCCCCTAATTAAACACTTCATCAAATCTCCTCACTAACGTAATGTACTTGCAATAACCCTTATCCCTGAGTGGCTTCCGGGCCTTGATAAGTGGTGATCACTGTGTAAAAAAAAAAAAAAAAAAAAAAAAACAGCTGATTTATCGTAGCAGTGGAAATGTCAGCCATAAAATTACTGAAAAGAGAAATTGGTATAAGAGTGTAGTACCATTTATGGTGTTGCATTTTATATTTTCTGTCCTCGGTCAGTGAAGATGGGTTCTTCAGGATGGGGTGAATTTTATTTGTGTCTCTTTTGGGAGGGAGCTGGATTTTTCCCAACATTAAAAACTTTGTGTCAAACCTTTGCTCTCATGGTGGGTGTGTGTGTGTGGGGGGGTTAATAGGGAGAAAAAAGTGAAATCGTTTGCACATGAAAGTTTTTTATTAACATTACATTGATAAAATTGTTTTGTACTACATTTAAAACCAAGCTTCTCTCTTCACATAATCAACATTCTGATCCACATCTGACATCAATTGAAATGAATGGCTCTCGTCTTCAGGAGGCCTCAAGTTTTGACAAGCTTCTGGGCTTGACAATTACTCCTGATCTTAAATGGAACACGTACATCAAATCTGTTGCCAGGGCCGCTGGAAACATGTTGGCATCTTTCTATGAATCCAGTAGACATCTCACTGCTGATGCAATTCTCTATCTATATAAGAGCCAGGTACGTCCAAGGATGGAATACTGTTGCCACATCTGGGCAGGAGCAGCTAGAAAGAACTTGTCCTGCCTTGATAGAGTTCAAAATAGCCTTCGTAGCCTCATAGAAGATGTCCTTTTCTCTTCCCTGCAACCTCTATGTCACAGAAGAGATGTTGCGAGCTTGTCTCTGCTTTATCGTTATTTTCATGGAAAGTGTTCGACTGAGCTTCAGTCTATGGTCCCCCCTCGCCAAACTTTCACAAGAAACACTCGTCTAGCTGAAAACACTATCAATAATTCCACCCAGTCTTTATCTGTGCCTAAACCTAAACGTAGATTCCATGAAAAAAAGCTTCTTTCTTAGAACTGCACGCCTGTGGAATTGTCTTCCGTTTTCCTGCTTTCCAGCTGACTACAATATGGTTGTCTTCAAGTCTAACGTAAACAAGTTCTTGATGAGCCGTTCCATATAAGTTAACAAATTTACCGAATTTTCATTACTAATGATTACTATATTTTCCAATTTCTACTGTACACTCTTTAACCCTTATCCTCGAGTGGCCTCTTGGCCTTGATAATGTGGTGATGCCTGTGTAAAAAAAAAAAACATTTTAAAATATTCTTACTGCTTTGATAGGCAATATCATTAATTGTAGATTAAAATGAATACGTATGTATTATATAGGTTTCTATTACCATGACAAGAAAGAAGAAAAAAAAAAAGGGAATGTACAAAAATTCTAAAGATGAAGTATTACTTCGAAATATATTAATTTTAAACAATAAATATTGATTATCCACACAACATTGCGTTATGATTTGACTTTCAAACGTATATATTACATATGTATTCATTATAAGCTTTAATCGACGCTTCTAACCTCAACTAATAGTATATTTTTTATAGTTTTGAATAATGATTAATAAATTCTCTCCTTCTCTCTCTCTCTCTCTCTCTCTCTCTCTCTCTCTCGCTTATAGACACTCATGTTTCATACTTACACAGTCAGCAGTATAGGAATTGACAATTATTGCCAGTCAGGAGATTTGAATCTAGTCACAAAGTAACCTTTGACTTCGTAGTTTTCTTCCTTCAGGCTACCAGAAATTAACACAGGAATTGACGAACATTAAGTATCTGTAAATGGCAAATCAGCAGGTATAAACAGTAAACAGTCAGAGAGCATTCAACGACAGGAAGTCAAAATATTTGCATTTTGTAATTAGGATGATTGTTTTTTTTTGTTTTTTTTTTAATTCCCTAAAGACGGTGCAACTATATTTTTTTTAAAGAAGATTTTTTATAACGATAATAAGTGATACAGAAGAATAGATGACTATCTGAGCCCAAATCTAAACGCAAATTCCATGAACAAAGCTTCTTTCCTAGAACTGCCCGTTTGTGGAACTTTGTTCTGCTGGCTTGCTTTCCAGCTGACTACAATATAATCGTCTTTAAGTTCAATGCAAACAAGTTGGCTCACTATTGTCTCAATGACTACTGTACACTCACTAACTCTAATCCTCGAGTGGCCTTCGTGCCTTGGTAAGTGGTGAGTTCCATATAAAAAATTTAAAAAATCATCAAACGGAATACCCATGAACAGGGTATTTTTTTCCAAGAAATTCTTCCTTTTTTTAATTTTTTAAACTCATTTTCCACTTGAAAGTAAAAAGCTACTATTTGAGATCGTGTTTAACAGGGGGCTGTATAGAGTTGGGCAACGAGATGATTGTTCACATTACATTTAAACTTGTGCAGATTAGTACAGTCAAGAAAGCAGGAAACGAGAAGGGAATTCGAAAGTCTATCAGTCAGAGAAAAGAAATTATTAGAGAAGAAGACTTTCCGGTATCTAGGGACTTCAGTAGTAAAGGGGTGAAATTTTGCTGCTTGTCGTGTAAGACGATACTATGGACTGCTTCTCCATAGACTACAACTTAGTCATCTTCAAATCTAATATCAACAAATATCATTCCTTTAGAATTCAAAATTGCATCTTTTTCAATCCTCTCATAATACTCTTCATCATTCAACTGACAATCCATCCATCTCATTAAACCTTATCTTCGAGTGGTTTTTAGCCTTGATAAGTGAAGATTCTTTAGTAAAAAGGTCGATAAGAAACAAAATGTCACTTTGTAACATAGTCGCTGACCCTGTCATTAACTGACCAAGCCAGGACATGTATATTAACGACTCATGTGCCAAGTTAATATCGAATCAGCATTCAAACTGTGGTGTGAGTGTGACGTCACGGAATGAAATGCATATATATGCATTAAGATCGAAAGAAAAAGAAGAGAAGGAGAAAAAAGAGCAAAGGACGTGTAGCCGATTTTTTCCTTTAATCAAAGTGAAACGACCAGCTGCAGCGGACACATTTTGGCTGACTATTAGAAAAGAGAAAAAAAAAGATGTATAGCAATTTGGAAGGTACGATTGACAAGCACACGAGTCTCTTCTAACAGCCTTTCGAAAGCGAGCCGACCGACCTGTGTGTCCTAGATATAATTGATGCAACACAACAGCTGATTGTGACTAAGAACAGAAGACTGCTATCTGACCAGGTGCATATATATATATATATATATATATATATATATATATATATATATATATATATATATATATATATATATAACTACTTAATTTACTCACATAAATTAATATACGAAAGTATAGATTTATGCGTAAACTTTAAGTATTTACTTCAAAAGTGCTCAATACGTAGGTAGAGCTAGTTAGTAATTTATAAAATATATATGGTAAGTATTCAGTGTATCTTGATCGCCATATATATTTTATAAATTACTATATATATATATGTGTGTGTGTGTGTGTATGTATATATATATATATATATATATATATATATTATTCTGATTATATATATACATATATATGTGTGTATCCTACTCAATACTTTCTTCTTTCTCATTTGAAATTATTCCTAATTATCTCACTCCCTTTCTTTCCGTTATTTCTCCCCCTGAACTTTCCCATTTCTAATCTTAAATGTATATAAAATCGGTGTTGTCTTTTTTGCCCATACCCTTATATAATGCTGATTTTCCCCTCTTCTGATGAGAAGCATTCAGCTTGGAAATGCCATGACCTAAAGAAGTTTCCTCCCCCCCCTCATTTCCCTTTCAGTTATTGTAACCACTTTCATCCTTATTGACATGATAATGTAATAAGGTCCTAATGTTATTTTAATTATCTTTCTCTCTCTCTCTCTCTCTCTCTCTATATATATATATATATATATATATATATATATATATATATATATATATTATGTTGGCTTCTTTAAGAACTGAGTTCTTATTGTTGAGTACTTTACCTTAAAATGAAATAAGTCAATCACTTAAGCCCACGTGCGCAGATCATGATATTAAAATACAAGATCGCTCTCGGCCTTTTTGAATTAAATTTACGCTTTATATAAATGTTAATTACAACGATATTCTCGCCGTGATTCCCGTTGGCCAAGTGGTTTGTTCCTTGTCAATGGAGTCAGAGATGGCTTTGTAGCTGCTTTCGGATATTCTTACCAGCGGTAATCGTGACTCTCTGCAATGATGATTTCCAAAAGGATGAAACACTAGTGTCTATAGGTATTAAAAAATAAATAAATTATATATATATATATATATATATATATATATATATATATATATATATATATATATATGTGTGTGTGTGTGTGTGTGTGTGTGTGTGTGTGTGTGTGTGTGTGGATGTTATTTGTTTATGTTTTGCGATACTTTTTGAATGAATTCATATATATATATATATATATATATATATATATAATATATATATATATATATATATATATATATATATATATATATATATAAATAATGTATGTTAACAAGTTTACATACTTGGGAAGTGTGGTTGATTCAAGTGCATCTCTTGACCATGAAGTTATCAACCGTATCTCCCGAGCAAGCAGCGCCTTTGGCAAGCTGCACACAAGATTATGGAATGTTTAGGGTTTAAGCCTGAAGACAAAAATTCATGTATATAAGGCTGTGGTACTGTCCACACTTTTGTATGCCTCGGAGACGTGGACCCCGTACCGAAAACAAATTTCGCAACTTGACGTCTTCCATAAGAGATGTCTACGTGCCATTTGCGGTTTTACTTTGAAAGACAAAATATCAAATGCGAAATTATTCACACTTTGTAAAATCAGCAACATCGAAAGCTTCTTAATCCAATCGCAGCTTCGATGGGCGGGTCATGTGATGCGAATGGATGATGATAGGATACCGAAGCAACTCCTGTATGGCCAATTAGACAGAGGCCGGCGAAACGTGGGACGACCATGGTTGCGTTACAAAGACAAAATAAAGTCTCATTTGCAGGTTCTAAATATTGAATATAACAACATTGAGATAACTGCAAAAGACAGAAGGAAGTGGATAGAAATGTGTGACAGAAAAATCAAGGAGTTCTCGGCGTTTTGCATCGAAAAACTAAAAGAAGCGAGAGTCAAGTCAAAAAATAATACTGAGCAGTGTGGAGCTAAATTCTCGCATTTATATGTCTGTCACCATTGCGGTCGCCATTGCAAGTCTCTAGCAGGACTAAAGTGCCACATACGTCTAAGTGAATGCCGACACGCTGAGTTCTAGACCTTCAGGTCAATTGTCGGAGTCTCATACGTCGAAAATCGACGGAGAGTCCATCATAATTATAAAACTCAAATGACCTTGTAACGAGTGATTTAACCCACTTTTCAGTTTACAACATCCGGTTGCGTATGCACGCATAAACATTAACGTTTAGACAATTGGACAGAGTTATCCCCCTTACAATATTAATAACCACCGAACTAATGCGACCCTTTATAACTAGAGGGCGTGATTAAAATCTTTTTTCTTCCAATTTTTTTTAAATGTCGTCTGCTTACATTCTTATTGCCGATTTTCCAGTAGCTGATTAACCTTACCATAGCTTGGCATACTCCTGTATTTTATCTGCACACGCCAAACGGAAATCCGGATCGGTAAATGCATACGTTCCTATTACATTAAATAGTGTTTTCCTTTGTTGTTTTTTAAACAGCAAATACTTGAATCTATTCGATCATATTTTTTACACATATTAAATCCATTTTTTTTAACAAATTTAATATTTTAAATTCTTCATAAGTTGTTAAGCAAAGCTGTAAAAAATGTCGTCGGCGTTCGATTCGTAGGAAAATTATGTTTCATTTTCGATTTTTGAGCGATAATTCGGAAAAATAGGTAACGATTAGGAAAGATATTTTTTTCCATGTTTAAGTAAACAGTCCGGAAATATGTTTCTATATAATTAGAAAAAGATATATATATATATATATATATATATATATATATATATATATATATGTTGTAATTTCTTTTTCTAATATATATATATATATATATATATATATATATATATTCAATAAATGTTTTGGTTTTCAAATATTTTTGTGTTCAGAAAAAAATCTTGTTTGTTACTTATTTGCTGCGGTATTTGACCAAAAAGTAATTGGAGTTATCCCCCCACCACCACCACCATTGCCGCCGTCCGTATACTGCAGAATTGCCGAAAATAAAATAAATTAATTAAAACAAAACATTTTAAGTTAAATAAAAGATTTAATGTTTTCTCACTTACCTATTAAAAGTAACACGTGATTTGAACAAAACGTTTTCGATAAAATCGCTCGATCTGTTAGGGTTTCTAAATAATATGCTTTTGTTCTAAAGAAATGTTGAGCGTTTCGTCTATGTGGTAGAAATGAACAAATCGCAAAACGGCGTAAACATGATTTTGTTCCTTATATTAAAAATGTCAACCACATTGTTTTTCGTCGAGATTACTATTTTAAAAAAGGAAAACAAATGTTTTTATATGTAATAAATTCTAACTATTTTTACTTACAAAACATATAAATCATTTAAGGAACAAAATATGTTAATGCAAAACTAACTTTTGTCTGTATTTGAAAATAAAAATAATGACCAATTGGTGCTAAGGTCCTGACATTATAGCCACATTTTCGTATTGCGAAAGTCTAGATCTGCTAGAAAACTGCGGCCGCTGTAAAAAAAACTATTTTCTTTACGTCACAAGTGTCACGCTCATACATGAATTCCATAGCTAATATAACATACTGACCCAACAGGTCACGGATAGTCTAGTATATATATAAGTGCATTTTTACCTAAATGCGAGTTGGGAATAATTTTTTCTTTAACCAATTTTGGTATCCCCTAATGGGGAGCGGCTTATGTATTATTTTTAAAATGTAATTATCCACTGACACGTGTTTCGTCGTCTAGTAGATAATTCTATTTTTAAAATAATTATATATATATATGTGTGTGTGTGTGTGTGTGTGTGTGTGTGTGTGTGTGTGTGTGTGTGTGTGTGTGTGTGTGTGTGTGTGCATCAAGGTCGCAAAGAAAAGAGAGATAAAGGAAAATGAAAAACGCATAGTGATTTGAAAGGTACGTTTAACAAGCATGCGAGTTCCCATCCCCCTACCCGTGTGAATGCGAGCCACCAGGCCTGTAGGGCCGAGAGAAAAATATTGCAGCACAACTGATTGTTGCTAAAAGCAAAGGACTACTATCTGGCAGGAACAAGGCCGATAGCCATTAGTCGCGTGCTCTCGTGTAATGAATGAATGTGTGAATGTAGGATTGACATAAAATTCTTAAAGATAAACTAAAATGACCGAAAAATGGGCTGAAATGACTTAAATAAATAAAAAGTAAATGACTTAGAATGACTTTAATGAACTTAAGGATGAATTTAATGAACTTAAGAATGACTTGAATGCTTAAAAAATAACTTGAATCCTTCAAAAACAACTTGAATGATCTGGAGAATGACTTGAATGGCTTTGAGACTGACTGGTTGTAAAGTGGGTGATCATTTTACATTAAATTAATACAGAAAAGTAATCCCCCACTTTATATCACAAAGTTACAAACATAAGTACAGCATGTAGTAAGAACAGATACTACACTTTGATCTTGGCCAAAAGGCCAAGAAAAGGGTATTTATTTGCTTCCTCCACCGAGCAAATTAGGCACAAGGCCGATTTTTAATGTGAGGAGTGAGGAGGAAATGGGGACCAACTCCCCGGGGAGTAGGGAAGCTGGATATTGACAATTGGTATGAAGGATTGCCCCTACATTGACCATGGTCTTATATGTGGGGTTGGTATTTATTTGCTCACCCACCGAGTAAATTAGGCACAAGGCTGATTTTTAATGTGAGGAGTGAAGGGGAAATGGGGACCAACTCCCCGGGGAGTAGGGGAGCTAGATAGTGACAATTGGTATGAAGGGTTGCCCCTACATTGACCAAGGTCTTATATGTGGGGTCTTTGCATGCAGTATCTGCCGAAACAGATACTACACTTTGATCTTCATATCTAATTTAATCCGTTTAAAGAAAAAATTACAATTAAAAAACATTTCAATATAAAATTTAAAAAAAGTAAAATCTCCAAAAGACAAAACAAATTTAAGCACAAGGCCCTAGAAAAGCTTAAAACCTAAGAACAGCATCTATTAACAACAGACCTTTGATCTTAACCAAAAAGGCCAAGCACAAAAGAGCTACCGACTGACCGACCGACCGACCGACTTATAGAGTCGCTTGCACGCAACTAAAAACAAAGAAAGAGAGAACATATTGTGGCGTGTTGTAAATACGTGTCGGCGACTTTGCGTGTGAATAACTAAAAATTTGTGTCAAAGTTTTATTTCTTTTGTGAGTCTACATCCAACGTTTGGTCTATTTTAAAAGAAATGGCAACAGTACAAGTTGAGAATAAGTAAACCTATTGATCGTTCATCGTTTGATTTGGTCAGAATGAGAGTGAAGATACGATATTGGGTTAGGATTATTGGAAGAAAGCGGAGGCTGCGAATGATGGGGCGAGTGGATTAGAGCCTGGTTACACAAGCGTTCACATTTAAAACGATTAATGGCTTTTGAAACACAGAAGCCAAAAAAAAAGAAAAAATTATCAAAATGATGATGACAATGATGATGATGATGATGACGAGGATGACGAGGAAGATGATGATGATAACAAGGATGATGACGATGTTCACGCTCGAAAGAACTTTACGCAGCACTAAACATCAAGTGACCCAAGAAGAAACGTAGTTTCGATTAATTTTCCTTTTTCTTTTTTTTCTTTTTTGGTTCAGTTCAAAATCTTTTTATTTTTAAGTTTCAGGTTGGGGAGGGGGCTAGTTAAAGTTGTAGTGGAACTGTTTTTAAAACAATCTACCGGTTTTTGATTTACGGAGCAGGATGAAAGATAAATAAATTTTTTTCCCCCTCCAAAAAAAAAAAAAAAAAGTTTCGAAAAGAAATGATTCAAGGCTTCTTCAAATGCTCGGCCCACAAGCAAGCTTACTAATAGCTTTCCGAACAAAAATGAAAAAAAATCCCCCCAAAATTTAAAAAAAAAAAAAAAAAATAAAAACAAAAATGGAGAAATGTTTTCCATAAGAGAAGGAAGAATTATGGCTATTTATTTGCTTTCATGTATTTGTTTTTGTCTTTGGTCGGTTCGATGAATTCAGGCAGAATCAAATCTTAAAGCAATAATAGTTCTGTCCAAAACATATATTTTATCAACGAAAAACATGCAAGGATTATCTCCCCTTCCCTCCTCTCTCCCCTCTCTCTTTCTTTCTCCACACACACGCGCGCGTGCACACACAAACACACACACACACACGCACATATATATAGAAAGAGAAAGATAAAGGAGGATAAAAAGAGATAAGAAAATATGCATTAAATCAGTTTAACCTACACGCTTATATATTTATCTGATATAATGCACATATAAGCTTCATGTTATATATACATATTAATAATGTGTGTATGCACAGCTTTATATGTATATGATTATATGCACACATGCATGCACATATATGTTTGCATTTGTGTGTGTGTGTGTGTGTGTGTGTGTGTGTGTGTGTGTGTGTGTGTGTGTGTGTGTATACAGGAATCTACACTGCGAGTGAAACAGTCACATTTGCGATTGATTTTTCAAAATGGCGACTAGAAATAATGAAACACTTATCTTTTGACGATTGTATTTCGTTCACTGACAATCTTCCAAAGCTCACTACTGAGTGAAAAATATCTCTTCACCCCCCCTTTTTTTTTTAATAAAACGAAGTTAAATTATTTAAACAATAAAAGTTTAATAGAACAATATGCTTTTTTTGTAACGAAGCCTGTTTAAAAATATTTGAAGAAATTAGAATGTTTATACTTTAAAGTAGCAACATAAAATTTGGTGTGTATTTAGAATTGCACTTATTTAAAAAAACAAACAAAAAAAACGTAGAAAAATCTTTGATGTACATACTCATCACAGAACTAAGATGTCATATTCTAAACATCATATGCGTTTGGCTAGTAACTATTTTATTTGGTTAATAAACGAAAATATTTACTTGTCAAAGGTTAACTAAAGATAAATTTGTCCATAGAACCCTGACATATCTCTCTCTCTCTCTCTCTCTCTATATATATATATATATATATATATATATATATATATATATATATATATATATATACTGTAAAAGTCTGAGGAAGCTACAGGTGGCCAAAAAACGGCCGGGTAGCTGAAACAATAATGTAAGATACGATAATAAAAAATAAAACGCATATTTGCTCTACAACAGTATTGAGCACTTTCTTCAGTTTTTATTAATTACCATTTCTACTATATATATATATATATATATATATATATATATATATATATATATATATATATACATATTTTATTTATGCAATTGTGTGTATATTTGTATTACATATAATATATAATAAATAACTTTATTCTTACGTAAATTATATCAGATAATTTCTTTTGTCTTTCTGCCAATATATTCGCTCACACACACACGCACGCTCACACACATATATAAATAAGAATACTATAAATATAGATATTTTATATTAGATCCTAGCGTGCCTCAAGCAGTTAGCAATAAACATCTCTTCTCAAAAAGTGAAGGCAAAGCATGGGTGGGTGAACCTTCTAGAACGTTCAGGATACGAACATTTCAAGATAAGAAAGCCAAACCAGAACCAATTCATTTCGTATCTTGAGGTTCCACTGTGTATATACATATATATAATATTTTATTCAACCTAGGAAACAATTTTTAATCTGAAAAGACGTCGTCAGGCGACACTAAGTCTCCAGTCTTATTCAATACCTGTCCTTTCCTCGAGTAAGAGTGAAGGTTTATTGTCTCCTGATAATATCTTTTTCAGACTGAAACAATAGATTTATTGTAGCGACTTATGAAAATTTTGTTTTTCTAAATTGAATAAAATAATAAAATCTTTTTATTAAGCACCCTCAAAAACTTCATTAAAATTCAATGGTTTTTACTTTTGAATATTTTTAAACTGGACTATATATATATATATATATATATATATATATATATATATATATATATATATATATATATATATATATATATATATATAAAGGAGAGTATTAAGGACTATCCACTTATCTGGTACTTCCTTTTTTTAAAATTAAATATGTTTTTAACTCTTTTTCAAGATGTCTTTTAACATGATTTATTAATCATTTGTTTATATATATATATATATATATATATATATATATATATATATATATATATATATATATATATATATATATATATACAGTGATGATCATATTTATTGGCACGGTAAAATAAAAGTTAAATTTTGTCTAATAAATTCTAAAAAAGGGATTAAATTAAAGAAAATAACAAAGTATATTATGTATTTTTAACTGGCCTTTCCGATGCAGCAATCGGATTTTAGAAAAAAAATAAATAACAAAGGAACAACAAACATAATTGCAAAAAACCCTTGTTCAAAATTATTGGCACGGCTTTGTTTTTCTTTTAGTATCAGTATAATATCAATCAATTTCCGGTTTACTGCTTTCTGAACTTTTTTATAGCCATATTATGCTTGTTTAACGCTAATTCAGTGAATAATTTTTTTCAGATAATTTTTAGATAGCGATTTATTTAAACTATTATAAGTGACTAAATTATAATTTTCAATCGCCATGGTTAAAACTAAGGAACACAGCGAAGACGTCAGGAAGCTTGTTGTAGCATGCCATACCAATGGGGAGGGCTATGATAAGATTTCAAAGAAGCTAAACCTTCCCAAATCCACTGTTAGAGCCATAATAAACAAGTTCAAATCGCAAGGCCACGTTATGAGTTTAGAGGGTAGTGGGAGAAAAAGGGTTCTTTCCCCAAGAGATGAACGGAAAATTGTTCGACAAGTAAAACAAAACCCAAGGATCTCTGTTGGGGAGATTGTTGATGAACAGAGCACCTCTGGAGTGAATGTATCTCGACATACAGTTGGTAGAGTTTTGAAGAGAGCTGGTTTAAAAGCATGTCGTCCGAGAAAGACTCCCTTATTGAAGCCTATGCACCTGAAAGCAAGGCTAGCCTTTGCAAAACGTCATATTGATAAAGATGTTGCATTCTGGAAACGTGTTCTATGGACTGACGAAACGAA
Source organism: Euprymna scolopes (assembly GCF_053919585.1). Lineage (NCBI taxonomy): Eukaryota > Metazoa > Mollusca > Cephalopoda > Sepiida > Sepiolidae > Euprymna > Euprymna scolopes. The sequence continues at coordinate 4,948,566 of NC_136502.1, forward strand.
AATAGAGTTATTTGGCCATAATAAAGTGTCTTATATTTACAGAAAATCTGGCGAAGCTTTCCTGCCTAAGAACACCATACCCACAGTGAAGCACGGTGGAGGCAGTTTGATGTTTTGGGGATCCTTTGCTGCCTCTGGACCAGGGCGACTTGTTAAGGTCACAGGTAGCATAAAAAAGGAAGATTATGTTAAAATATTGGATGTAAACCTGAAAGACTCTGCTAAAGAGCTCTCACTTGGTCGTCGTTGGTGGTTCATGCAAGATAATGACCCAAAGCATTCGGCTAAACTGACTAAGAAATGGCTTGAGGGCAATCATATTAATGTTTTGGAGTGGCCATCACAAAGCCCAGACCTTAATCCAATTGAAAATTTATGGAGAACATTAAAATTGAGGGTAATGCAAAGGAAGCCTAAGAATCTTATTCAATTGGAGGATTATTGTCAGGAAGAGTGGGCTAAAATTACTACTGAAGAGTGCAACAACTTGGTTGTAAACTATGAAAAGCGACTGAGGAAGGTAATCAAGGCCAAAGGCTATACAATTGATTATTAAACAAATCGTGCCAATAATTTTGAACAAGGGTTTTTTGCAATTATGTTTGTTGTTCCTTTGTTATTTATTTTTTCTAAAATCCGATTGCTGCATCGGAAAGGCCAGTTAAAAATACATAATATACTTTGTTATTTTCTTTAATTTAATCCCTTTTTTAGAATTTATTAGACAAAATTTAACTTTTATTTTACCGTGCCAATAAATATGATCATCACTGTATATATATATATATATATATATATATATATATATATATATATATGAATGAGTAAATGGTAGTTTCCTTGAAGCATTGCTGGTAAAGGAATATATGGTAGTTTTAAAAGCCAAACGCAATGCGGAAAGGACCGGAATCACAAGAGTAAAGAAAAAAAAAACAAACAAACAAACAAACAAAAAAAACAAACAAACAAACAAATATACGGGTATGTTTGAGTAGAGAAATGTCTAACTGTTTATTCATCAATAATTCCTCACCTCATTACATAATTAATTTGTAACCAAGTTTACCTCCCTTTTTGAAAATGCAAAATTTTACCCACATCCAAGTTACCTACATCTAAAATTTCAAGTGTTTAGACCCAATTTTGGCAGGGGAATTTGATAGAATCTGCAAAGGTCAACTCTTTCAACTTTGACCTTTTGTCAGCCTCATTTTTGTCTCAAAACTTATGAAAATGCTTGCCGCATATCTGAATACACTCTATGTATAAATTTCAAATGTTTAGACCCAAAATTGGCTGAGTAGTTTGCTAGACACCGGAAAGGTAAAATCTTTTGAACTTTGACCCTTTGGCAGCTCAAATTTTCGACCTAAATCGATTAAAAACTTTCTCTATCTCTGAATACCCTTATGTAAAATTGCAAATATTTAGATAAAAAATTGGCTGAGTAATTTGGGAGAGACTGCAGAGGTCGAATTTTTTTAAAAATTGACCCTAATCTTGACCCCTGAAAATTTATTTTTGTGGACTCAAATCAAATTAACATGTTTGATCCATGTCCAAGTAACCTACATTTAAAATTTAAAGTGTACAAACCCACAATTGGCGGAGGAGTTTGGTAGAGTTTTCAAAGGTCAAATCGTTGAAGCTTTACCCCTTGACAGCCAAATTTATGGCTGAAAACCAATTTAAAAGATTTTCCCAAAACTCAATACTCCTTATGTCAAATCTCGAGTCTCTAGACCGAAAATTGAAAGAGTTATTTGGTAGGGAAATGATCACAGACAGACAGACAAATAGACAGACAGACAGACAGACAGACAGACACACAGACATTTTCACTTATATATATATATATATACTAGCAAAAGTACCCGTCATTGACTGGGTTCAGAAAATGGACTCTGATTTATGAAAGTATGATAGGTTATGAAAAGGAAGGGTTGTAAAGTGATAGCTTCGAATTTGGGGATATCAAAACCAAAGCAAAATATGATGAAAGTAAAAATAAAATAGATAAACCCCATAATTTATTATACCATACCTGTTCACACTGAAACACTTATCACAATATTCTGTGGATCTATATTAAAAAACCTTGTTAAACTTTGTGACATATTTCCATTCTATGGAGGTCATGCGCGAACGAACACCCCATAATTTTATTATACCATATTTCTTCAAACTGAAACATAATTATCAAAGTATATTTACGCAGACAGATATGAAAAGTCTTTATTAAAGTTTGTGCCTATTTCCATTCCATGGAGGCTAGGCGCGAACGCAGACCCCACAATTTTATTATACCATCTCTATTTAAGTTGAAACATACTTATCTAAGTATTATTCTGTACATCTATATCAAAAACACTTGTAAACGTTTTTTTTTTTAATTTTTACATTTTTTATTTCTATACTTTGTGGACCAGGCGCGAACGCAGACCCCACAATTTTAATGAACCACCGTTCTGCCAGATCAAACATACCCATTCCTGTGTCTCGATACATCTTCTATCATTATATGTAATCAGTTTTTTTTTTAAATAGTCAACCATATAGGAGCCTATTCGTGACCCCCCCCCCACACACACACAGACATTCAGCTTTACATATATATATATATATATATATAGTCTTGGAAGTTTTTAACCTTTAAAACTATACAAAAAATACTTTTTATCATTCGTTAAAAAACCATCTAGTCAGTAAGTCATTTAATCACCTGCAATCACTGTATCAACTCGCTCTCGAATTTACTATAGTACCAATAATTTATTTTTCAAGGGATCATCAGTTGTTTACCATGAAACACTGTTTCGTGGATAAATAAATAGAAATAAAATTGATCTGAAAAAGTAAATTTTCAAAGACAAACTTAAAAAAAAGCACTACCCGGTTAAGCAGAGGAAATTACAAAATAACTTCAAAATATAAGGAATAAAGATACATAAGTTACAACAATTTTTCTTGTTTTTTTTTTCTTGCTTTCTTTTTATATTTTTCTTATTTAATTTCCCTTTGTTTTTGTTTTTTTCCTTAATTTACTAATTATTACCTTCCTTCTTTCTTCCGAATTCTTTTCTATTTTTCCCATTTTTTCATTTTTTCATTTCTAATAATTGTAAAAGACAGTACCAACTTCGAATATATATATATATATATATATATATAAAATATATATATATATATATATATATATATATATCTATATATATATATATATAGTCATCCACATACAGTACTGTTTCGCTGTTTCACAGCTCATCAGTGCGGCTAGACAGGCAACTACCTCAAGCCAGGATTGAAACACGGCAGTCAAGGCTTCTAACCATTACGCTATTGGCGGCTGCTTGAACGAGTAGTGAGTTTAACGATGTTTTGATATCGTCCGAAATACCTCCGCTCGATTTGTTTACACAAAGAGCGTCGCTTATATGCTAATGGTAATTCGTTTTTCACTTCTCAATATGCTCAACTCAAGGTGAGGAGCACTATAGTCATCCACATACAGTACTGTTTCGCTGTTTCACAGCTCATCAGTGCGGCTAGACAGGCAACTACCTCAAGCCAGGATTGAAACACGGCAGTCAAGGCTTCTAACCATTACGCTATTGGCGGCTGCTTGAACGAGTAGTGAGTTTAACGATGTTTTGATATCGTCCGAAATACCTCCGCTCGATTTGTTTACACAAAGAGCGTCGCTTATATGCTAATGGTAATTCGTTTTTCACTTCTCAATATGCTCAACTCAAGGTGAGGAGCACTATAGTCATCCACATACAGTACTGTTTCGCTGTTTCACAGCTCATCAGTGCGGCTAGACAGGCAACTACCTCAAGCCAGGATTGAAACACGGCAGTCAAGGCTTCTAACCATTACGCTATTGGCGGCTGCTTGAACGAGTAGTGAGTTTAACGATGTTTTGATATCGTCCGAAATACCTCCGCTCGATTTGTTTACACAAAGAGCGTCGCTTATATGCTAATGGTAATTCGTTTTTCACTTCTCAATATGCTCAACTCAAGGTGAGGAGCACTATAGTCATCCACATACAGTACTGTTTCGCTGTTTCACAGCTCATCAGTGCGGCTAGACAGGCAACTACCTCAAGCCAGGATTGAAACACGGCAGTCAAGGCTTCTAACCATTACGCTATTGGCGGCTGCTTGAACGAGTAGTGAGTTTAACGATGTTTTGATATCGTCCGAAATACCTCCGCTCGATTTGTTTACACAAAGAGCGTCGCTTATATGCTAATGGTAATTCGTTTTTCACTTCTCAATATGCTCAACTCAAGGTGAGGAGCACTATAGTCATCCACATACAGTACTGTTTCGCTGTTTCACAGCTCATCAGTGCGGCTAGACAGGCAACTACCTCAAGCCAGGATTGAAACACGGCAGTCAAGGCTTCTAACCATTACGCTATTGGCGGCTGCTTGAACGAGTAGTGAGTTTAACGATGTTTTGATATCGTCCGAAATACCTCCGCTCGATTTGTTTACACAAAGAGCGTCGCTTATATGCTAATGGTAATTCGTTTTTCACTTCTCAATATGCTCAACTCAAGGTGAGGAGCACTATAGTCATCCACATACAGTACTGTTTCGCTGTTTCACAGCTCATCAGTGCGGCTAGACAGGCAACTACCTCAAGCCAGGATTGAAACACGGCAGTCAAGGCTTCTAACCATTACGCTATTGGCGGCTGCTTGAACGAGTAGTGAGTTTAACGATGTTTTGATATCGTCCGAAATACCTCCGCTCGATTTGTTTACACAAAGAGCGTCGCTTATATGCTAATGGTAATTCGTTTTTCACTTCTCAATATGCTCAACTCAAGGTGAGGAGCACTATAGTCATCCACATACAGTACTGTTTCGCTGTTTCACAGCTCATCAGTGCGGCTAGACAGGCAACTACCTCAAGCCAGGATTGAAACACGGCAGTCAAGGCTTCTAACCATTACGCTATTGGCGGCTGCTTGAACGAGTAGTGAGTTTAACGATGTTTTGATATCGTCCGAAATACCTCCGCTCGATTTGTTTACACAAAGAGCGTCGCTTATATGCTAATGGTAATTCGTTTTTCACTTCTCAATATGCTCAACTCAAGGTGAGGAGCACTATAGTCATCCACATACAGTACTGTTTCGCTGTTTCACAGCTCATCAGTGCGGCTAGACAGGCAACTACCTCAAGCCAGGATTGAAACACGGCAGTCAAGGCTTCTAACCATTACGCTATTGGCGGCTGCTTGAACGAGTAGTGAGTTTAACGATGTTTTGATATCGTCCGAAATACCTCCGCTCGATTTGTTTACACAAAGAGCGTCGCTTATATGCTAATGGTAATTCGTTTTTCACTTCTCAATATGCTCAACTCAAGGTGAGGAGCACTATAGTCATCCACATACAGTACTGTTTCGCTGTTTCACAGCTCATCAGTGCGGCTAGACAGGCAACTACCTCAAGCCAGGATTGAAACACGGCAGTCAAGGCTTCTAACCATTACGCTATTGGCGGCTGCTTGAACGAGTAGTGAGTTTAACGATGTTTTGATATCGTCCGAAATACCTCCGCTCGATTTGTTTACACAAAGAGCGTCGCTTATATGCTAATGGTAATTCGTTTTTCACTTCTCAATATGCTCAACTCAAGGTGAGGAGCACTATAGTCATCCACATACAGTACTGTTTCGCTGTTTCACAGCTCATCAGTGCGGCTAGACAGGCAACTACCTCAAGCCAGGATTGAAACACGGCAGTCAAGGCTTCTAACCATTACGCTATTGGCGGCTGCTTGAACGAGTAGTGAGTTTAACGATGTTTTGATATCGTCCGAAATACCTCCGCTCGATTTGTTTACACAAAGAGCGTCGCTTATATGCTAATGGTAATTCGTTTTTCACTTCTCAATATGCTCAACTCAAGGTGAGGAGCACTATAGTCATCCACATACAGTACTGTTTCGCTGTTTCACAGCTCATCAGTGCGGCTAGACAGGCAACTACCTCAAGCCAGGATTGAAACACGGCAGTCAAGGCTTCTAACCATTACGCTATTGGCGGCTGCTTGAACGAGTAGTGAGTTTAACGATGTTTTGATATCGTCCGAAATACCTCCGCTCGATTTGTTTACACAAAGAGCGTCGCTTATATGCTAATGGTAATTCGTTTTTCACTTCTCAATATGCTCAACTCAAGGTGAGGAGCACTATAGTCATCCACATACAGTACTGTTTCGCTGTTTCACAGCTCATCAGTGCGGCTAGACAGGCAACTACCTCAAGCCAGGATTGAAACACGGCAGTCAAGGCTTCTAACCATTACGCTATTGGCGGCTGCTTGAACGAGTAGTGAGTTTAACGATGTTTTGATATCGTCCGAAATACCTCCGCTCGATTTGTTTACACAAAGAGCGTCGCTTATATGCTAATGGTAATTCGTTTTTCACTTCTCAATATGCTCAACTCAAGGTGAGGAGCACTATAGTCATCCACATACAGTACTGTTTCGCTGTTTCACAGCTCATCAGTGCGGCTAGACAGGCAACTACCTCAAGCCAGGATTGAAACACGGCAGTCAAGGCTTCTAACCATTACGCTATTGGCGGCTGCTTGAACGAGTAGTGAGTTTAACGATGTTTTGATATCGTCCGAAATACCTCCGCTCGATTTGTTTACACAAAGAGCGTCGCTTATATGCTAATGGTAATTCGTTTTTCACTTCTCAATATGCTCAACTCAAGGTGAGGAGCACTATAGTCATCCACATACAGTACTGTTTCGCTGTTTCACAGCTCATCAGTGCGGCTAGACAGGCAACTACCTCAAGCCAGGATTGAAACACGGCAGTCAAGGCTTCTAACCATTACGCTATTGGCGGCTGCTTGAACGAGTAGTGAGTTTAACGATGTTTTGATATCGTCCGAAATACCTCCGCTCGATTTGTTTACACAAAGAGCGTCGCTTATATGCTAATGGTAATTCGTTTTTCACTTCTCAATATGCTCAACTCAAGGTGAGGAGCACTATAGTCATCCACATACAGTACTGTTTCGCTGTTTCACAGCTCATCAGTGCGGCTAGACAGGCAACTACCTCAAGCCAGGATTGAAACACGGCAGTCAAGGCTTCTAACCATTACGCTATTGGCGGCTGCTTGAACGAGTAGTGAGTTTAACGATGTTTTGATATCGTCCGAAATACCTCCGCTCGATTTGTTTACACAAAGAGCGTCGCTTATATGCTAATGGTAATTCGTTTTTCACTTCTCAATATGCTCAACTCAAGGTGAGGAGCACTATAGTCATCCACATACAGTACTGTTTCGCTGTTTCACAGCTCATCAGTGCGGCTAGACAGGCAACTACCTCAAGCCAGGATTGAAACACGGCAGTCAAGGCTTCTAACCATTACGCTATTGGCGGCTGCTTGAACGAGTAGTGAGTTTAACGATGTTTTGATATCGTCCGAAATACCTCCGCTCGATTTGTTTACACAAAGAGCGTCGCTTATATGCTAATGGTAATTCGTTTTTCACTTCTCAATATGCTCAACTCAAGGTGAGGAGCACTATAGTCATCCACATACAGTACTGTTTCGCTGTTTCACAGCTCATCAGTGCGGCTAGACAGGCAACTACCTCAAGCCAGGATTGAAACACGGCAGTCAAGGCTTCTAACCATTACGCTATTGGCGGCTGCTTGAACGAGTAGTGAGTTTAACGATGTTTTGATATCGTCCGAAATACCTCCGCTCGATTTGTTTACACAAAGAGCGTCGCTTATATGCTAATGGTAATTCGTTTTTCACTTCTCAATATGCTCAACTCAAGGTGAGGAGCACTATAGTCATCCACATACAGTACTGTTTCGCTGTTTCACAGCTCATCAGTGCGGCTAGACAGGCAACTACCTCAAGCCAGGATTGAAACACGGCAGTCAAGGCTTCTAACCATTACGCTATTGGCGGCTGCTTGAACGAGTAGTGAGTTTAACGATGTTTTGATATCGTCCGAAATACCTCCGCTCGATTTGTTTACACAAAGAGCGTCGCTTATATGCTAATGGTAATTCGTTTTTCACTTCTCAATATGCTCAACTCAAGGTGAGGAGCACTATAGTCATCCACATACAGTACTGTTTCGCTGTTTCACAGCTCATCAGTGCGGCTAGACAGGCAACTACCTCAAGCCAGGATTGAAACACGGCAGTCAAGGCTTCTAACCATTACGCTATTGGCGGCTGCTTGAACGAGTAGTGAGTTTAACGATGTTTTGATATCGTCCGAAATACCTCCGCTCGATTTGTTTACACAAAGAGCGTCGCTTATATGCTAATGGTAATTCGTTTTTCACTTCTCAATATGCTCAACTCAAGGTGAGGAGCACTATAGTCATCCACATACAGTACTGTTTCGCTGTTTCACAGCTCATCAGTGCGGCTAGACAGGCAACTACCTCAAGCCAGGATTGAAACACGGCAGTCAAGGCTTCTAACCATTACGCTATTGGCGGCTGCTTGAACGAGTAGTGAGTTTAACGATGTTTTGATATCGTCCGAAATACCTCCGCTCGATTTGTTTACACAAAGAGCGTCGCTTATATGCTAATGGTAATTCGTTTTTCACTTCTCAATATGCTCAACTCAAGGTGAGGAGCACTATAGTCATCCACATACAGTACTGTTTCGCTGTTTCACAGCTCATCAGTGCGGCTAGACAGGCAACTACCTCAAGCCAGGATTGAAACACGGCAGTCAAGGCTTCTAACCATTACGCTATTGGCGGCTGCTTGAACGAGTAGTGAGTTTAACGATGTTTTGATATCGTCCGAAATACCTCCGCTCGATTTGTTTACACAAAGAGCGTCGCTTATATGCTAATGGTAATTCGTTTTTCACTTCTCAATATGCTCAACTCAAGGTGAGGAGCACTATAGTCATCCACATACAGTACTGTTTCGCTGTTTCACAGCTCATCAGTGCGGCTAGACAGGCAACTACCTCAAGCCAGGATTGAAACACGGCAGTCAAGGCTTCTAACCATTACGCTATTGGCGGCTGCTTGAACGAGTAGTGAGTTTAACGATGTTTTGATATCGTCCGAAATACCTCCGCTCGATTTGTTTACACAAAGAGCGTCGCTTATATGCTAATGGTAATTCGTTTTTCACTTCTCAATATGCTCAACTCAAGGTGAGGAGCACTATAGTCATCCACATACAGTACTGTTTCGCTGTTTCACAGCTCATCAGTGCGGCTAGACAGGCAACTACCTCAAGCCAGGATTGAAACACGGCAGTCAAGGCTTCTAACCATTACGCTATTGGCGGCTGCTTGAACGAGTAGTGAGTTTAACGATGTTTTGATATCGTCCGAAATACCTCCGCTCGATTTGTTTACACAAAGAGCGTCGCTTATATGCTAATGGTAATTCGTTTTTCACTTCTCAATATGCTCAACTCAAGGTGAGGAGCACTATAGTCATCCACATACAGTACTGTTTCGCTGTTTCACAGCTCATCAGTGCGGCTAGACAGGCAACTACCTCAAGCCAGGATTGAAACACGGCAGTCAAGGCTTCTAACCATTACGCTATATATATTCGAAGTTGGTAATATAGGCCTGAAGAGTCCTAGAGTGGATGAAACGCGGAATATTCGGTGTAGCTTAATCGCCATATATATTTTATAAATTACTAACTAGCTCTACCTACGTATTGAGCACTTTTGAAGTAAATACTTAAAGTTTACGCATAAATCTATACTTTCGTATATTAATTTTATGTGAGTAAATTAAGTAGTTTTATTTTTTATTACCGTTTTATCTGTTCAGTTACATATGTTTCGGTTGCCGGACCATATTTACGATCCAACAGCCTTGTCAGACCTTACAGAAATTGCTATTATTATTTGGAAGAACGATTTTAAAAGAAATACGAGAGAAAAAAAGAGGAAAAAAGAAAGAGGGGAAGAGAAAATAGGGGGGGGGGGTCGGAGATCGACAATAATTAAGTTTTGAAGTTTAAAAT
>NC_136502.1:4963593-4988593 GCF_053919585.1 Euprymna scolopes
AATGCAATGGTGCATCCCTAGGTGTATCAGAATTTTTGTAGGAATTTTTGACACCCCTAACACGAAACTGCGAATAAAATATAAAAATCTCGTAATTTCTCTGTTAAAAGTGGGTTATTTATTTTCTTTATGGATTATACTTCCAAAATAAACTATTACAGTTGTTTTAAAAGTAATAGAAATATGTTGTTTTTTTTAAACAGTAATGAATTTTCCGAACTCAATATTTTTCAATTTTTAAACTTTAAAAATCTATCAAAATTTTTCTATTGATTCTATTTTTACGATATTTTCAGGGTCAATGTGAAATTTTATGCTCTTTCCAATAAACCGAATATAATATTTTAGACAAACGTTTTTTTTTTAAATTCACGCCTCCCCCCATTTTCAAGTTTCTATTAAAAAGTAAATAATTAATTTACTCACCGAAAAGTAAATAATTAATTTACTCACAAATTGAAGAGAAAAGGTCAATAAATAATATATTCAAATTTAAAACAAAAAACAAGTAGTGTTTTTTGGAATTTTACCTGTAAAGTTTGAAGTTTAAAATTTTTTTTAAAACCACGTTATTTGTTGGGTTTTTTTTTCTTTTTTAATGGAACCTTGGTCCTTGCTCCTTTAATTGAAAAAAAAAATTAGGGCTTGAATTACATTTTTCGATGAGTTATAAGCTTGGAAAGACAGGGGGTCGAATAATTCACGCCACCCATTTTGAAATGTCTATTAAAAAGTAAATAATTAATTTATGTACCAAAGTCTTATAATATAACAAATTGAAGAGAAAAGGTCAATAAATAATATATTCAAATTTAAAAAAAAAAAAAAGAACAGTTTTTTTTTAGAAATTTACCTGTAAAGTCCGAAGTTTAAAACCTTTTTTTTTTTTTTTAAACACGTTGTTTTTTTTGTTTGGTTTTTTGTTTGTTTTTTAATGAAACCTTGGTCCTTGCTCCTTTAATTGAAAAAAAAATTAGGGCTTGAATTACATTTTTCGAGGAGTTATAAGCTTGGAAAGATGGGGTGGAATTATTCACTATTTTCACGAAATTTCTGACACACCTAGTGCATCCCTGCTTCTGGTGCATGTCTATGGTAGGGGTTGCTTTCTTAAAGCAACTTCAATATCTGCAACAGAGAGATGAAACTTTCAGGTCATGAATGCATGTTCAGTTATCATAAGGATGCAATTTTCAATTCTCTCTGATCAATTCAATCGGAATAAAAAATTTAAAAAAATAGGAGGCATGTCTTTTCGAGCGAAACTCGTATATATGTACAGGCTTTCCGCACATACTGAAAGGTTTTGTCGCAAACAAGTCTGGATATTTATAGTTCTGACCGAAACATGTCTACCTGTAACCTTTTTATATATATATATATATATATATATATATATATATATATATATATATATATATATATGTGTGTGTGTGTGTGTGTGTGTGTGTGTGTGTGTGTGTGTGTGTGTGTGTTTTATCTATAATATGAATCTAAAAGAGGTAAAAACGTAAAAATCATCATTGTATCCACTGAAGATTTCTTGTCATCGAACACAATGTCAGTATAAGACGGTGACTAGGAATTCAATTTCCTCTGTATTTTCTGGTGAGGTCACCTCGCTAATAACATTCAGAAAGTATTTCGAAAAAAAATATCGTCCACCATTTTAGCTGCCATCTTTTTTTTTTATATTATCATCTTTCATCGTTATATATTTATTTATTTATTTATTTATTATTATTATTATTATTATTATTATTATTATTATTATTATTATTATATTTTGCATTATTTCGGAAAACAAAATATCAGAAGAAAAATGTTTCGTCTGGGGAATGTCTTGTTCGTTGGCGAAAGTTTTTTTTTTGCTTGTTTAATCATTTTTTTTTACATTTTATTCTATTTTTCTCTTTTTTATTTTTATTTTGTCTCCAATTTCTTTGATTTTTTTCTTCTTCTTCTTCATTTAACTTTTATTCAAATGACTTTATTCCTTTATTCTTATTCTTTTATTCTCATTCTGTATTCAGGTTTTTCATTCTTATTATTTTATTCTTATTCTTATTCATATTATTTTATACGTATGCTTCTAATCTTTTCTTTAAGTTTTGGTTTATTTATTCTTAATCTTTTATTCGCATTCTTTATTCTTCATTTTAATTCTTATTCTTTTATTCTTCATTCTTTTATTATTATTTTATTGCTTTATTCTTTTATCTTTTATTCGCATTCTTTAATTTTTATTATTTTATTCTTATATTATATATATTTTATTCTTATTCGTTAATCTTATTCTGCATTCTTATTTTACTATTCTTATTCTATTATTCCTGTTCTTATTTTTTATACTTATTTTACATTTTTATTCTTTTATTCATATTCTTTTATTCATATTCGTTTATTCTCATATTTTATCTTTTTTCTTTATTCATATTTTTTTCTTATTTTTTAAAAATATTTTATACTTATATTCTAATTTTTGCCCTTTTCTGTTTTCCGCTTGGGATCATATGTTTTTATAATCTGTTTCTTCTAACTTGTTCTTATTTTGCTTTCACTTTTTATTTTTAAATTCTTCTTTTTCTTCGTTATATGCCTCATACAGCTTATTTCTTTTTCTTCGTTAGATTTTATTTCCTCTTCTCTATCTTCTATTTCTGTGACTTCTTTAATTTCGTCTTCTTATGTTTCATTTTGTTTTATTTTTAGTTTTTTATATTTTTCTTCTTCTTCTTCTTCCTTTTCTTTTCTCATATATTTTCCTTCTTCTCCTTTTATTTTTTTTCTTCCTAGTTTTCTCAAACTCCTTTTTTCGATCTTTCTGTTTTTAACATGTTTCTCTTTTTTATTTTCTTTATCTTTTTGTAGTTCTTTCTTTTTGTAGTTCTTTATTTTTGTAGTTCTTTATTTTTGTTGTTCTTTCTTTTTGTTGTTCTTTCTTTTTGTTGTTCTTTCTTTTTGTTGTTCTTTCTTTTTGTTGTTCTTTTTTTTGTAGTTCTTTCTTTTTGTTGTTCTTTCTTTTTGTTGTTCTTTCTTTTTGTTGTTCTTTCTTTTTGTTGTTCTTTCTTTTTGTTGTTCTTTCTTTTTGTAGTTCTTTCTTTTTGTTGTTCTTTCTTTTTGTTGTTCTTTCTTTTTGTTGTTCTTTCTTTTTGTAGTTCTTTCTTTTTGTTGTTCTTTCTTTTTGTTGTTCTTTCTTTTTGTTGTTCTTTCTTTTTGTTGTTCTTTCTTTTTGTTGTTCTTTCTTTTTGTTGTTCTTCTCTTATCTTTTTCTATCTTCTTTTTGGCTTATTTCTCATTTTCATTTTCTTCTCCTCCTTCTTCTCTATTTTCTTCCATATTTTCTTCTTCACCTTGTTTCTTTTCATTTTCTTCAACTCCTTTTTATTTCCTTCGTTTTCGTTATCATCTTACTCTTTTATTAATTTGTAATTCCTCCCATTCTTTTCCTCCTTCCTAGATGGCACTTAGTGCAAACATTTAAGTTAATACGCAAAAAAGTAAACGTCACTTTCTTTCTGTTCCCCCCCCTCACCTCCCATAGTCTCCAATCTCTGAAGTGTAAACTTTTCCCTCAGTCTTTCGAAAAAAAAAAAAAAAAAAAAAAACATAAAAATAAGAAGACAATAAACGAAAGAAAAAAGTCTTTCCGATGGAGACTTCAACGAAAGCAGAAGTCATTTTTGGCACTCCATTTCCTCGACTTCCTTCTCACTCTTCCTGTCACTGACTCCATTCACTTTCAATTTCATGCATTCAAAGACGCCATTGTTAACTTGAACGCTGACCTTGCGACTGAAATCGAAGACTTAACAAAATACTTGCCCATTCTTCCATTCATACTATTACTACCGTTACAAGTACTGGCTCAATAATGATGATGATGATGATGATGATGATGATGATCATCATCATCATCATCATCATCAATAATTTCGCCATGAAAACCGTGCATCTTTCGGACGTGCTTCCAGGTTGTCTTGTAGACAACATGTTTCACTGATCTGCGTTTTAAAACTTTTTTTTTACAAAGGCCAAGAGTTTTATAACTGATTTAAAACCAGTTTTGCATGCTCAGCCCAAAAATGTTATTGATACTCAACTCCCCACAATCGTCTCTTACACACAATCTTAAATAGTAGCCCTTACGTCCACGTGGCAATATGCATTGTTTGAGGTGAAGACGAGAAAAAAACTATATCTTACTCTATAAGCTACTAGCGATAATAGAGGCATTGACCACGCAAGGCTTCAATCTGATCGTTCACCGAGACGGAATTCTGTCTTTATGATGAGACTCGGGCAATACACAACTACCTCCTCTATATTGGGCCTACAACCCTACATTTGTAACGTGAATACAGTCGTAGGAACAAACAAACAAAAAAGAAATAAATAAAAATCCGACTCGGCATTTTTTAAAAGTACAAATGAAACGCATTTATTCGCGGTTCTTCCAAAAATACCGCATTTCATTATCTTTCGAAAGTTTTTTCGTACACATGAGCTTTTTTAAAAGTCTCTGTCTCCCCGCTACTTTACGCTGGTAGATCGCCATCGCTTTCTTGTCTTCGACTTTCACACGTCCATCTTGCCCGGGTGCAACTTGCTTTTCTCCATGACAACGTGGTATATTTTTCTCTCCTTTACTTGTGATGCAAGCCTGCACAGACTTGCTAATTTGCATATATGCTTTAACAGACGCTGCTAATATTTTCTGTAGCGAAAATAATGAAAGACGTGACTTACACAAGCAACGGTACCTTTGTCTACCTTGTCAGCTGACGGAATCAAGAAAGGAAAGAGAAAAGAACAACTTTTATCTATAGACAGTTTATTAATATACATATGGCGTTAATTTGCATATGAGGACAATGACAGCTGTGAAAAAGAATGACGGGGAAAGTACAGTCTTTTTTTTTGGATGGTTGAGAGAGAGAGAGAGAGAGAGAGAGAGAGAGAGAGAGAGAGAGAGAGAGAGAGAGAGAGAGAGAGAGAGAGAGAACGGTCGGTGAAGAGGGAAACCGTTGGTTGAACTCGAGATTTGGCAAGGAGTTTGGACAAATATTCATTATTTTTTAAAATCTCAGTTACATTCTCAATGTATCATTAAAAAAAAAAAAAATTAATATCTTTTATTCATTTTTTCTGTTACGTTTTTTCTAACATTGTATCATTTTTTTTCTTTCTTTTTTTTATCTTTTATTCATTTTTTTCTGTTACGTTTTTTCTAACATTGTATCATTTTTTTTCTTTCTTTTTTATCTTTTATTCATTTTTTTCTGTTATGTTTTTCTAACATTGTATCATTTTTTTCTTTCTTTTTTATCTTTTATTCATTTTTTTCTGTTATGTTTTTTCTAACATTGTATCATTTTTTTCTTTCTTTTTTTATCTTTTATTCATTTTTTCTGTTACGTTTTTTCTAACATTGTATAATTTTTTTTCTTTCTTTTTTATCTTTTATTCATTTTTCTGTTACGTTTTTTCTAACATTGTATCATTTTTTTCTTTCTTTTTTTTATCTTTTATTCATTTTTTTCTGTTACGTTTTTTCTAACATTGTATCATTTTTTTCTTTCTTTTTTATCTTTTATTCATTTTTTCTGTTACGTTTTTTCTAACATTGTATCATTTTTTTCTTTTTCCTTTCTTTCGTTTTTCTGTTACTTTTTTCTTTTCTTTCTTTCTATCTTTCGTTGTTCTTTTTTCTTTTTGCATTTCTTTCTACATACATTTTTCTATAATCTATTTCCTTTTTTGTTTTCTTCTTTTCTATCTCTTTTTCTTTCCTTCTATTATATTTTTCTTTTTTTATTTCATTCTTTATATATTCCTTCTATAATCTCTTTCTTTATTTATTTTCTATCTTTTATTCATCTTTTTTCTTTCTTTCTTCTGCTTTCTCTTTTTCTTTTTTCTTTCTTTCCCTTCTCTATTATTTAAAGTTTTTCCCTCATTCATTTTTTTGTATTTTTCTTCCATTTCCTCTTTCTTTCTTTTCTTTCTATTTTTCGTTCATCTCTTTTCTTTTCTTTTTTCTATTATCTCTTTTTCCTTTTTTATTTCTTTTTTCCTTTCATTTCATTTTCCTCTCTTACTTCTTTTCCTTTCTTTCTTCTAATGCCCTTTTCTTTTTCTTCCCTTTCTTTCTTTCTCTTTATTCTTCATTTTCCTGTCATTTCCTTTGACCTTTCTCCCTTTTATTAACTTTTTAAAAAATTTTTCACGACATTTTTCTTTGTGTCTTTCATTCGCCTCCCTTTCTTTTTCTTTCCTTCTATTTTTATACCAATCTTTTTTCTGTTATTCTTTTTTACTCTTCCTTCTTTTTTAATTACCTCCCCTTCTTCTGGATTGTCACTCTTCAGTTTTCTATGTGCTGACGTCTAATACTTTTTCCCCATATATTTATTAAATAAAACTTAAAGGACAACTTTGCAACGTTGAAAGAATAACGTTTTTATTCATCAGTTTTTGTCTGAATTTATTTGACAGGGCAACGACAGCTAACGATTTATTGACATTGACAACATTAAACAACAAAATAAATTCTTGGTTTTGTGTAGGGACGTAGCCCAATGGTTAGCCTGTCACACTCAAGGTTTCTTTGCTCAATATGACATCTTTTTAATCACATATTCTGAGATAAAAAAACAACAAAAAAAAAAACAAGTTTAGTAACATTTTGACTACTTGACGATTAATAGGAATCTGGAGTCAAAAAACTCAGAAATTTTCAGGGTATCAAAATTGGTATCGGATTCGGAAAATTTTATATATATATATATATATATATATATATATATATATATATATATATATATATATATATATATATATATATATATATTAGTGTTGGGACGATTAATCAGAATCAGGATCGGCAATAAAAAAATCGACAAATTTAGAGGTATCGAAATCGTAACAATTTATGCCAATTTTTCGATGCCAAAACGATTCTTATAATTGTCTTTTAATTTATTTTAAAGCCAAAATATATAAAGCATCCTCCACAAGTGTAATTTTAAGTTTACGAAAATATCTGCACACTTAACATGTGTGTTTTACGTAAATCGGCGAAAATAACAACAATATAATTAAATATTTAGAGATTTATAAAGAATCAGAATCGGTAATTGTATCGGAATCGGGAATTTAGTAAAAGTAGGCAAAAAGGGGGCACTCTGGTTACCAAAAATAATAATTGTCGCAGTATAGAGGGTTTCCCCCTCCATGGACTGGTACGAATTATCTTAAGTGCAGCATTTGATGCACGAACTCTGGATGTTTATATATATATATATATAGAAAGAGTATAGCTTTTCAAATGCAGAAGCTATAAAGGACATGAGGAGGTGTGCAATGTTACAAATACAAGTCGAATGCTTTTGTGTATTTATTTATTATCAGTTAAAAGAGATTGAAAGACATGAATAAAATTAAACAATATCAAATCGTTTTTTTGTTGTTTCAGATATTTCCTGAGAAAAAATATATTCGTTTGAAGTGGCTGAGTGGTCTTGGCTACCGTATTTGAATAATAATCTACTTAGGCAATTCGATTTAATGAACAGCTGTTCGTAATCGGTGCTGGTATATCCCTAGCATGAGATTTTTGGTGTACCTCTCGACGTCTCTCCAAGCATGGCTTAACCAACCAATCATATTCTTTTGAGAAAGTACCCGGATGTTCCTATATTCATTACATCATTTTTTTTTTTTTTTTTTTTTTTTTTTAGTTTTTTTTTAATTACATTTTCACCCCAAACAAGGCATGTCGACACTTTGATGTAGGGGGCTATTATCAAGGACATAAGTTATAGGGGTACTATGTAGGGAGTTGGGCAGCAAGATGTCTGTTCACGTTACACTTGCTTTGAGTCATTTTTGTTAAAACCTGTGAAAATATTTCTCAAAAGTCTAGACAAATTCAACTGAAGAAAAGAAGTAATGCGCTTATTTCCAGATTTATGTCACGATGAATCCTTGACGAGTCATTTGTGTAACATCACAAACTTTTGTTCAGGGTGTACATAAAAAAGATAGAGGTCTGAGCGTTACATTATAATGTGATGGTAAAAATTTTATGTGATTTAAAATTTTCCTTGTCAGATCACTGAAGTTAAGTTACGTTAAATCTGGCCAATACAGTATGGGGGGACTATTGGAAAATACTAGGTGCTGCATGCTATCTTTTTTTTTTTTTTTTTTTTTACACAGTGATCACCACTTATCAAGGCCCGGAAGCCACTCAGGGATAAGGGTTATTGCAAGTACATTAAGTTAGTGAGGAGATTTGCTGAAGTGTTTACTTAAGGGGGCGGTTCATTAGGAATTTGTTAACATTGGACTTGAAGACATCCAAGTTGTAGTCCGGAGGGAAGCAGGCAGACGGAACAGAGTTCCACAGGCGTGCAGTTCTAAGAAAGAAGCTTTGTTCATGGAATCCGCGTTTTGATTTAGGCACAGATATAGAGTGGGGGGAATTAGGGTATACATGCTAACTGGAGACCATTTGTGATTAGTGATGAATACAATATAAAATAAAATAAGAGTTGGGGAGGGTGAAAGTGATAGAAACTTAAGTTTAAAAGAAGTTACATGTGAACAATTCAAATGAAAGAGTCTTTCAAATATAACTCAATTCCAAAAGTTAGGAATATTTAAACATGTATTTTGTGTGATTAAAATATGTAGGGAAACAAACGTTTATTATCTGAACTTTAGTATTGTAATAATTGATTAATAATTGATAATAAAAATAAACATGGAAATCAACTCGGAAATCAGAACAGAGTCGAATCAAGATAGCAAAGTTTGCATCCACAACCGGCTCATTATCATTTTAGACAAAACTTTATAGCAATAACATTTGACGTTTCTGAATTTTTAAGATGAAGATTAGTTATTCGTATTATTTGGATTCATCAGACTATTGTTCTCATCTTGAGTGTGATTTTCACGACGTTTCGGTTGATGAAACCTCTGATCTTCTTCAGGTGTATCTTGTTGAACCCGGGAATGTTTTCTTTTGAATTCATGAATTTGGATGGAATTTCGAACGGAACCTTTATTTACTTCACGGGGGTAGCATGTTCTTGTTCCATCAGCCATAACTGGATAGAGGTCCTAAGTAAGGTCAACTGCAAAAGTGATATTCTCCTGAAGGTTTTTTTTTTTTTTTTTTACACGGTGGTCACCACTTATCAAAGCCCGGAAGCCACTCAGGGATAAGGGTTATTGCAAGTACAGTACGTTAGTGTGGAGATTTAATGAAGTGTTTACTTAAGAGGACGGTTCATTAGGAATTTGTTAACGTTGGACTTAAAGACATCCAAGTTGTAGTCAGGTGGGAAGCAGGCAGACGGAACAGAGTTCCACAGGCGTGCAGTTCTAAGAAAGAAGCTTTGTTCATGGAACCTACGTTTTGATTTAGGCACAGATAAAGAGTGGGGGAAATGTTGAAGGTTCAATCCTCAGTGTGGGCGAGCGAAAAATACAATTGTGAATTACTTAGGACCTCTATCCAGTCATGGCTGACGGAACAAGAGCATGCTACCCCCGTGATGTAAATAAAGGGTTGCGTTTGAAATTCTGTCAAAATTATCGAGTTCGACACAAACATTCACAAGTTCGACAAGATAAACCTGAAGAAGGTCAGAGGTTACATTGACCGAAACGTTGTGAAAATCACGTTCGAGATGAGAACAGTAGTCCGATGAATCCAAACAATAATCTTTCTCATCAAATTTTTTGTTTTTGAGTCCAACTTATTGTTCTTCCTGATATTGTTCTAAAATCTTTCTCACGCCTAAGACTATTCTCAATCTCTACAAATCAACTATCAGGCATGGAGTATTGTAGCCATTTTTGGACTGATGAATCTGTGTCCATTTGAAGGTTGATGACAAATTGCAGAAACGTATCTGTAATTTGATTGGCTCCCACACTTTCTTCTTCACTGCAACCTTTCGCTCACAGATAGTCTTTTCTACAAATACTTATATAACATGTATTCCTCAGAATTGTCTGATCTATTCTCTGCTTCCTTTATTTCAGCTCGTTTGACTCGTTGGTTTAGTGGTCTTCATCAATTCATTGTTTTGATACCTCATTCTAATACAGCTTTCTATTCCAGTAGATTCTTTCTAAAGAACTTCAAGGTCGTGGAACTCTCTTCCTGCTCACTGTTTTCCTTTTTTCTACAGCTTTGGTCTTTTCAAGACTAAGGTCAATAGGCATCTCCTGCCTTTACGATAATCATCTTTCATTCTTGTTGGCTCATTACATCAAGTGACTTCATGCTTTGTCTCGAGTAGTTTCCATAAAAAAGTGTTACAATAAGCCATAGTTATTATATAATATATGGTTTTTCGTAAAAGAATAGAGTACTCTAGGTAGGCGATAATGCTTATATAAACATCAGTAAATATTATAAAATTTCTCTTTTTTTGTTAAGATCGAGGTAGGAATTGCTGACTGTTAAAAAAGCAGGCAAGTTTCAAGCAGGGCCGCTGCAAGGAAGATGGGTTCTCTCTACCGTGCTAGAAGATTACTAACATCTGAAAGTATCCTGTACCTCTATAAGGCCACCATTCGCCCATGTATGGAGTATTGCTGTCATATTTGGGTTGGTGCATCTGCTACTAGTCTCTCGCTTCTTGACAAGGTTCAAAAGAGAGTTGCATATCTGATAGGCCCTGAACTGGCATCTAAGCTTCAGCCTCTGTCCCATCGACGAAACGTTGCATCCCTCTGCCTGTTCTACAAGTGTTTTAATGGTGAATACTCTGACAAACTGCAAGCATTTGTGCCCCCACGACATGAACACCCTCGACAAACCCGACAGGCTGCTAAATCCCACCTCCACACTGTAGAGATCCCTAGATGTAAAAGATCTTTCTACTCCAGTAGTTTCTTCCCCAGAACCGCTAGACTTTGGAATTCCATTCCAGGTCCCTGCTTCCCCAACTGTACTGACGTGTAGAAGTTCAAGTGCAACGTGAACCGACATCTTGCTGCCAAAATCCCTACATCGTACCCCAGTAGTTGTTGCCCTTGATAGTAGCCCCCTACACCAAAGTGGCAATGTGCCTTTTTTGGGGTGAAAATGTAAAAAAAAAAATAAAAAATCTCGCTTGGAGGAACTCGTAAATATTGTCATGCTGAAGAGCCTTGATAAATAGATGAATAAAAAGATATGGATAGAAAATAGAGATGGAGGGAGGTTGGAGAGAGAGGGAGGGAAATGGTGGAGAGAAACATATAGAGAGAGGGAGGAAGACAGAGAGAGGAACAGGGAAAGGAGAGTACTAGATAGATAGATGGACAGAGAGAGCTGAGAAAATAGAGAAGGAAAGAGATGTAAAGATGAAAGATAGAAATCAAGAGAGAGAGAGAGAGAGAGAGAGAGAGAGATAGAAAGAAAGAGAGAGGGTCACAATAAGGGACTAATTACATAAGAAGACCGATCCAATAATTATCAAATGGAAATGTATAACAAGAAAGAAAATGAAGATGGGGGGTTAAGAAGAAGACAAAAAAAGGAGAGTGGGAAGAGGGATAGAGAGAGGAAGACAGAGAGAGAGGGGAGGTCAGAGAGAGAGGGAGAGAGAGAGAGTTGTGGATATAGAAGAAAATGAAAGAAAATGCAAAGCAAAAGAATGATTAGGAAAGGAGATAACAACATCGAGAAAAACTAACGGAAATGAAAAAGAGTCAGGGTTGGATCGGTGGGGTTGGGTTCATACCTTTGCCCTCGATGCGTATTTCAACGCAAAACAGCAGGTAACGAAATGTGCAAATCCACTGTTCGTGTTCGGAATTTCCGCTAAAAGAGTCAACAATTTTCAGTTCTATAGGGATCCATGTAGGTTGAGGGTGGGGGGATGCGTAGGAAAAAAAGGTCAATAGTAATAAAGGAAGTCGAGGGGGATGCAAGTCAGGGAGGAGAAACTAAGATGATTCGGTGTTAAGTGATGTTGGTGGTGGTGGTGGTGGGAGGGACAGTGGAAGGTTGTACTGTGTAGAAGGAGGGGTGGGTGGGATACTTGAACATGCAGAGCGGCACAAAATGGGCGGAGCAAAGTCACATTTGATCGACAAGAGAGGCGTGTCTTGAGTAAGGAGAAAATAGTTAACTTATTGGGGGAGGTCGTGCTGCAACCGAAAGAGTTTTTACGGCATATCAACCCGTTTTAGTTATTTGTTGTTTGTACTGAACCACCATAAAATGTGAATAGGGATGTCTGGTAAGTACCAAGAAGGCTTGATGTGATGTAAGTAGATTTTTACAGCATGCTAACTGTTTTTTCGAGTCTTTTAATATCGAAATACTAGAGAAACCTTGTGTGTTTTTTTTTCTTTATGGCATCACAACCCTTTCTATTTTTGAAATACCAAAACGCAATATAGAGTTTGTCTTCTCTGTTTTACTATATTTTTTTAATTATTTAATACCAAAAACACAACAAAAGGGTTGTCTCATCTCTTTTATGGCATATCAACCCTTTTTTAGGGTTATCTAATGCCATAAGACAGTAAACGATTGTCTTATTTGTTTATGACATCTCAACCTTTTTTTTAGGAAGTGCTCGTCTGAGCTCGAATCTCTGGTCCCCTCTCACCAATCTTTTACGATAAACATCCGTATAGCTGAAACCACTGCCAATAATTTTCCCCACTCTTTATCTGTGCCTAAATCAAAACGTAGATTCCATGAACAAAGCTTCTTTCTTAGAAGTGCACGCCTGTGGAACTCTCTTCCGTTTGCCTGTTTCCCACCTGACTACAACTTGGATGTATTCAAGTTCAACATAAACAAATTCCTGATAAACCGCCCCTTAAGTAAGACACTTTATCAAATCTCCATTACTAACGATTACAATGATATTATCCCATTGATTACTGTACACGCAATAGCTCTTATCCACGAGTGGCTTCCGGGCCTTGATAAGTGGTGACTACCATGTAAAAAAAAAAGAAGGTTATTTAATATCAAAATGTATTAAATTATTTTATAAAGACTTATCTATTCTCTTTTACCACATATCAATCAGTTTTTAATTACTAGCAGGCCACCCGGCGTTGCCCGGTCGTTAAAATATGCATATTCTAATTCACACAGCTGAAACTGAAAGAGATGCATACGATGTTTTTTTCTAAATAGTTCACGGCTTGGAAGTAAAAAAAATACTCGAGCTGAGATCGAAACGGAAATATAGAGATAGTAAGTCAAAGACGATAACCTTTAGGCCAGCTTGATACGATCTTTAAAAAGTATTTTCGAACCTACTTATTCCTCACATAAGAAATCTGTCATGTGAACCTTTCACGCATGAAACAGTTGACAAACAGATAAAAATGTAATGATCCCCCCCCCCCCGTACTGATTTTTGTGCAATGATTAAACCTCTCAAATGCAAAATCGGTCAAAATCGAATTCTTCTTTCTTTAACGAGATTTTTTTATTGCCGATTTTCGATACTTATCGCAGGCATTCCGATGCAAAACCTATCTAAGAACACTCCCAGAGGCATAAAGTATATTTATTTGAAATTTTTAAAAAATCGGCTCAGCCATTTTGAAGTGCATAGGGAACGAACACACACAGTGCCTTATATACATAGTCATCCACATACAGTACTGTTTTGCTGTTTCACAGCTCATCAGTGAAGATAGACAGGCAACTGCCTCAAGCCAGGATCAAATATATATATATATAGTAAATTTTGCATAGGTATTAAGTTTAGAGGTTCGTTTATCAGTTTACTAACTGTATTTATCCGGCGATTTCCGGGAGTAAAACTAAAAAAAATATCTAACTTAATTATGAAGAAACAGAAATTACTGTGGTTGTCTTTAATTCCATTATCTTGTAAAATAGAATATTTTTTTAAAATTCGTCTTAACACTTAACATTTATTTTTTTTTTAAATAGAAATCACTCCAGACATGGCATGAAGCCACCTGATGTATGAAACTAAAACTATGAAGAATATTACTTCAAAGGCAAAAACTAGTCAACGTTCATCAACAACTAGCTAACATGTTAGATGAATAGATTCCGATCCAGAAAACAGCAATTCTTCCCCCTTTGTCAGCTAAATCACTCATGGAATGTAGGACTAAAGTACAAAATAAAGGAAGCTCGGATTTTGGGGTTGCTGACAGGAATTGCAAATTGAAAAGTAATTCCAAAGAAGAAAAAGAAAATGCATAATCAATGTGAATACATGAAACACAGACACACACATCCATAGACAGAGGCACACATCCATACACATACACACACATCCATACACATACACATACATCCATACACATATAGACAGGCTTGAAAGTTTAAAATGTAATCGCTATAATTTATTTTTTAAGAGTACGAGGGAGAGAACTCAGTATAATTGCACACGATAACTTCTCTTTAATTTGTTGTGGTGAGGGAAAATGTTCTCACTTTCTACGGTTTTGTAGACAGAATAAGTATTTTCAGAAAAATCAAAACAAAATCAAATATTTTCATGCGAATAGCATAGAGGAAAAAAACGAAAAAAAAAGGCTAATCCGAATCAAGTATTGATGTAACAGAGCATGGATGCATGGGTGACAACAGCAGCTGTATGCAAATGATCGATCCGTGTGCAAGATGACGTCATGGCAAGGAAGAAGAAAAGGACAGAAATAGACACGTGGCATCTGTGCGCCAAGAACGAAAGGAAAAAATGCATCCTAATCATGGCCGGTCAAATATAGATTATCATGTGTTCGACTCCACAGTCCTGTTAAGCACGTGGAAGTACAGGGAGATTTTTGAACAAGAGACAAAATATTATTCTAGAAAGTACCTGTAAATAAATTTCTTGTTTCACTGAAAAAAAGAGTAAATCGAATTCTTTCTTTGTCTTTGTTTCCTGTATCTGCATACAACCTTGAATAACAACATAGGTTAAACATTCACAAAAAAACAACTAAGAATTGTCCTAGTGACATATGGCCGAGTGGTCCTAGACGTTCTATCAAAGTTTACAGTTACCCGAAGGTGCTGAGCTCAATCCTGAACGAAAGCAGTGAAAAGTAACATTCAAAACAGAGAATCAGCAACTATGTCGCAGTAATAATAATAATGGGTTGGGTTCAAGACTCCTAACAAACGGTTCCCCAGTTTGATACAAAACACCTGATGAAGGCCGGAGGGCAAAACGGCCGAAACGTTGTGAATATAACAACCAAAATGAGGAAGTCAGTCCGACAATCTCAATCACTGCATACGTGTTTTGCGGGGCTTTAGTGTTGGCATGTACTGACTATGTTACATTGATATATTAAACATATTGCTATTTGAGTCTAACTTTTAAAATCCGACATGATAATTTTATATTTTAGATATGCATATTTGTTTGCTTGTTAACAAAATTAAGCAAAAATTGTTCAATTGATTTTAATAAAATTTGATAGAACGGTGACACACAAACCACAGGGGAATCTTGAATATTTTTAGCTGAGATATCGATGGTCGATAGTTAAGAAGCCGTGCATTACAGGGGTCAAAAAATCACAATCTAAGCTGCTCTGCTCAATTATATAAATCATATTTCATGAAAAGTTATTAATAAGAGTCAATGTTCATTGATTTTTCATATTAGAAAGTAAGGTCAGTGAAAACGAGAGAAATGTCAGAGAAATATAAACAAAACAAAATAACGAGTTCAGAAAACATATATTCACAAAAGAGATATTTTATCCATGTTTTGACAAGCTTCTGGGTTTGACCTTTACTCCTGATCTGAAATGGAACGCGTACATCAAATCTGTTGCCAAAGCCGCTGGGAAAATGGTCGGATCCTTCTATCGATCCAGTAGATATCTCACTGCTGATGCAATTCTCTATCTATATAAAAGCCAAGTACGTCCAAGGATGGAGTACTGCTGCCACATCTGGACAGGAGCTGCTGGAAAGGACTTATCTTGCTTTGATAAGGATCAAAATAGACTTCGTAGCCTCGTAGGAGATGTCCTTTTCTCTTCCCTGCATCCTCTAATGGTCCCCCCTCGCCAAACTTTCACAAGAAACACTCGTCTAGTTGAAAACACTATCAATAATCCCCCCCCCATTCTTTATCTGTGCCTAAACCTAAACGTAGATTCCATGAACAAAGCTTCTTTCTTAGAAGTGCACACCCGTGGAACTGTCTTCCGTTTTCTTGCTTTCCAATTGAGTATAATCTGATTGTCTTCAAGTTTAATGTAAACAAATTCTTGATGAGCCGTTCCACTTAAGTTAACAAATTTACCGAATTTCCATTACTAACGATTACTATATTGTCCAATTGACTACTGTACACTTTTAACCCGTATCCTGGAGTGGTCTCTAGGCCTTGATAAGTGGTGATTCCTATGTAAAAAAAAAAAAATGTTTAAAATGGAAGGTTTACAGCAATAGGAAAACCATAGAATATTCGTGAATATTTTAGAGTCCTTGTAAAACAAGGGGGAGATTCATTAGTTGAGATATCAAAGAAGCCAGAGTTGATTATAGTCAACATTGTCTACTCTTTTTTACTTCCATTTCCTGTCTTTCGTTTGGTTGGATAATTAGATGTGGTCACACACATAAGATAGCCATTCTTAACACAAGGAAAAGGGTGGCTTCACGATTTATCTGAGAAAAAGATAATTATTAATCAAAAAAGGGGCCATATCTTACTGAAGAACAAACCGGAAGTCCAAAAGAGCAGACAATATTAATTATAACCGGAGAATCTCTAAAATATTGGCATGAACCCAGATAAAGTGGGAGGGGGTGATTCAGAAATATTTTATTTATTCTGTTTCAGAAATTTTGAGATGTTTATTGATAATTTGTAGTAGTTGGATGCTGCAGACTGCTATTCTCATTTTGTTTGTTAACATTTCAGCCGATGTAACCTCTGACCTTCTTCAGCTGCATCTTTTAAAACTTGTGAGTCTTTATGTCAAATTCGTGAATCTTTATGAAATGCCAAACTAAACTCTTCATTTAATCCACAGGGTAGATTATTCTCATTCTCTCAATCTTTCATTGTTGTACTATTATCTATCAGTTTTAAGTGACAGTCTTCTAGAGGTTGAAGGTTCAACCCTCGCTATTATGCTTATAACTAGAAATAACATATGAAGTAACACTTCTACCCGCTCATGACTGAAGGGATGAGAACAATCTACGCATAATTCTTCTTCTTCTTCTTCTTCTTCTTCTTCTTCTTCTTCCACCAAATTTCATCATTGAGATTTTTTTAAACATTTATTCATTAATTTCAATAACATATTAAAAACAAAAACATTTTTTAGCCATAAAAGTATTTAATAAATCTGTATTATTCTTCAATTAGTCCTCATTTATCATTTTTGTTTCCATTCTTTCATTTCTTTCTTGTTTTGTTTTTTGTTTGTTTTTTTTTGTTTGTTTTTCAAAAAACTGGCCAACATTATTCATGTCTCTCATTCAATTTTCTGAAAAACTCTAATTAGCTCATTCTCATGTTTGGACGTAAGAAACAAAAAACAAAACAAAAAATAAATAATCAATCAAGCAAACAAATTTTTCCTTGAAATAATGCTGACACAAACTTTTATAAATTCATTAATATCACTTTCAGCTATTTTTGACAACGGTTACCTCCCTTATCAATATAAAAAAATTGATAAAAACTAGCAGAACCCGCGGAAATTCCATGGAAGTTGAAATTTTTTAAAACACATCTATAAAAGTGAGAATGTGTATGTGTATGCGTGTGTGTATGTGTGAGAACACTTCCCAACCTATGTACTCAACGAATATTTGATCTACAGACTTGAAATTTGGTATATAGAGTATTCAGCTATGTAGAAAACTTTTTAATTGGTTCTCATCTGGAAAAAAGGTTTGCTATGAGGTCAAAACTGAAAAATTACTACATGTGAGGCCACCAAATTTTTATCTGTTTTTAAGTGTGTCACATCTGCGCATGTGCAGTCGTGAAACATAACAGATTATGTTAAGTATGAGTTCGTTTGAAAACACTCTTCAAAAATCATGTCAATATTTCTGTTTATAATAAATAAGAATTCTGCATTAATTAATTTATAATATTTATACATATTTTACGACCAGGCAACGCCGGACGGCCTGCTAGTTATAAATAAAATGAATAAAAAATAAAATAAAATGAATAAAAAATAAAATAAAATAAATAAGAAATAAAATTAAATTAAATGTTAGTTATAAATAAAATGAAAAAAAAATTAAAATGAATAAAAATAAAATAAAATGCTAGTTATAAATAAATTAATAAAAAATAAAATAAAACAAATAACGACAAATTTAAAACAATGTAAAACAATTTTTTAGCAAATCCTTTTTTTTTTACTTTTTAAAACTAAAAGAATTGATTTAAAATATTTAGTTTTTTTTTTCAATGAACATTCAACACAAAACACATTGTTTTATTTTGTTTTGTTTTTTAAATAATATTTTGACTTGAACATCTTTTTTAAATTTTAAAGAGAAACTGCAATAAAAAAAAAACTTACTCTCTCCTTTTAACATGACTTTTTTAATTATAAAATAAAATAGCCAATTTGAGACCGTAAACAGACAGCCATGTATTTTTTTAGAATATTATAACTGCAAAAAATATAGAATCCCTTGTGTGTAACACTTTCTTAAAGAGGGCATGCTTCCATGGTTACTTTCATACTCTATCTAAAAGAGTAGGAACTGCCTTGGCAATGCCAGACTTTCTTTTGAAAAGGCGAGGTATTTTAGCTTTCAACTATTGGGCTCATCACTTAGTCAGCACTCCTAAAAAAGGAGAACTCTGGCCCTGCAAAAATAAGTCCAATTAGCCTGTTGGCATTCTTCAGTGAGGACACCTCAGACACCAAGCAATAAACTTGCTCCACCCAAAAGCCAGGAGGCAATATCTAGGAGGATGTATCTCCTTGGGCTATCCACAACATTTGCCTCAACCTGACAGTTAAAAGCTAACCACCATAGCTCATTTTCTGTCGGACTAATTGTTGCGGTTGAAACCTTAACTGACGTTCTACGAAATATGCACATACACATGCTTGCTAGGGAGTACTAAAATTGATCAATGATATGAAACGCATTTGATTACTTGTGGATCGGTCAGTGATGAGACATTGTATATAAAGACGCTAAAGTTTTAATCAGCATGGAAGCAGTACCACGATAATGTGTTCCATAGACCTTACAAAGAATCTCCGTCCATAGGATGGAATACTGCTGCCATATCTGGGCAGGAACTGCTAAAAACAGCCTATCCTGCCTTGACAGAGTACAAAATAGACTTCGTGGCTTAGTTGGGGATGCCCTTTTCTCTACCCTGCAACCTCTCTCCCACAGAAGAGACGTTGCGAGCCTATCCTTGTTTTTTCGTTATTTCCATGGCAGGTGCTCGTCTGAACTCCAATCTCTGGTCCCCCCTCACCAATCTTTCACGAAAAACACCCGTCTAGCCGAATCCACTGTGAAAAATTTCCCCCACTCTATATCTGTGCCTAAATCAAAACGTGGATTCCATGAACAAAGCTTCTTTCTTAGAACTGCACGCCTGTGGAACTCTGTTCCGTCTGCCTGCTTCCCACCTGACTACAACTTGGATGTCTTCAAGTCCAATGTTAACAAATTCCTAATGAACTGCCCCCTTAAGTAAACACTTCATCAAATCTCCACACTAATGTAATGTACTTGCAATAACCCTTATCCCTGAGTGGCTTCAGGGCCTTGATAAGTGGTGATCACTGTGTAAAAAAAAAAAAAAAAAGAAGGAAGAACAGGATACTCCATTTTCCAGTTTTGCGATCTCTTGCTTTCTCATATTTTGTTTTTTAGTCTTCACATTCTATGAATAATGTTTCTGACAAAGGGGGAAAAACTGCTTATTTTGAGTTGGAATCTATTCATCTAACACTTATTGTTTAATAGATTTTTGATCTTGAAGTATTTTTTTTTAGTTCCTTACATTATTAATTATGAAAACACGAAAATGTTGTCTTTAATTCAGTAAGAAAATTATTTTGTGAAAAATAAATTTTTAAGAATTCGTTTTAATAATTTATACTTAATTAAAAAAAAATATATATAGACATCGCTCCAGACAAGTCATGAAGCGATCTGATGTAAAAATAAGAAGAATATTACTTCAAAGTGAAAAACTGGTCAATGTTAATCAACAACTAACCAACATGTCAAATGGTTAGATTCCAATCCAGCAAAACAAAAATTTTGATCTGAAATTCATTTGCGTAACACTTAATGTTGAATATTCTTGAAACATGAAGTCATTTTTTCAAAACGTTTTTACATTTTTGATTATAAAGAAACGATAATGACTGTTGTGTTTAATTCTGTAAGTAAATTATTTTGTGAAATAGTTTATTTTTACCTTCTTATATCAAGTAGCTTCATGCCTTGTCTCTGAACGTATATACCATTCACTGGACAAAGCGGGGGAGGTCAGAGCGGTAGCTCTAGATATATCTAAGGCTTTTGACAGGGTATGGCATGAGGGTCTCCTCAGGAAAATTAGATCATACGGTATCACTGGTAGAATACTTAACATAATTAAATCCTTCTTGGACAAGAGAAAAATCCAGGTTGTCCTCGACGGTCGTACATCTAAACAATATGATATAAATGCGGGGGTGCCCCAAGGTTCCATCCTTGGACCTCTATTGTTCCTGATATTCATAAATGACCTCCCCGACAAAATTGCCTCTGAGATGGGTATATACGCTGATGACACTACACTCTATGGCAGACACGACAGGAAGACGAATGAACACATTTCTAAAGAAATGGCAGAAACACTAGAGGAAGACCTCCAATCTGTAGTGGAATGGGGACAAAAGTGGTTGGTCGCGTTCAATGCTGCCAAGACTAAACTAGTTTCATTCAATAATTACAAGAAACCCTCTCTACCACCCATAGCAATGGCCAACGACTCTTTATCTGAGAGTCCATCTTTCAAACTCCTTGGCCTAACGTTCACAGGAAACATAAGTTGGAACAATTACATTGAAGGCATTGCCAGGGCCGCTGCAAGAAAGGTGGGCTCTCTCTACCGTGCTAGAAAACTACTAACACCCGAAAGTATCCTGTACCTCTATAAGGCCACCATTCGCCCATGTATGGAGTATTGCTGCCACATCTGGGCTGGTGCATCTGCTACTAGTCTCTCGCTCCTTGACAAGGTTCAAAAGAGAGTCGCAAACCTGATAGGCCCTGAACTGGCATCTAAGCTTCAGCCTCTGTCCCATCGACGAAATGCTGCATCCCTCTGCCTTTTCTACAAGTATTTTAGTGGTGAATGCTCTGACGAACTGCAATCACTTGTGCCCCCACTACGTGAGCACCCTCAACAAACCCGACAGGCTGCTAAATCCCACCCCCACACTGTAGAGATCCCTAGATGCAAAAGATCTTTTTACTCCAATAGTTTCTTCCCCAGAACCGCTAGACTCTGGAATTCCATTCCAGGTCCCTGCTTCCCCAACAGTACTGACGTGCAAAAGTTCAAGTGTAACGTGAACCGACATCTTGCTGCCCAAATCCCTACATAGTACCCCAGTAGTTGTTGCTCCGGATAGTAGCCCCCTACACCAAAGTGGCAATGTGCCTTGTTTGGGGTGAATAATGTAAAAAAAAAAAGATATCCATAAAAAAATAAAATAAAACAATAAAGGTGGCATCAAGTATCATTTCAATGGATTTCAGGTATGAACTCCCCACCTGTTTAGCCCACGGTCTAACCATTATACCAATCTAATAATAAGTATTTAAAAAATGACACGTTTTAAATACAGAACTTTACTTAATAGCGTATGCTTAGGTGTGCAATTGTACAACAGGTTTTGGAACAGCATCCGATAGTAAAATAACAAGAGAAGTGCCTGTAGTGTCGCAAGAATCGTGCACTGATTGGTTCAACTGGTAAAATCACCATGTTGTTGAGAGCCGAGACTTTCTGTGACCATATAGAAACATCATTGCTGATAGAATCCGATATTTCCTTTGGTCAATAATGGTAATGATCAGATTAGGATTTAATAATTCAGTATTACTTTAATATTTATTAAATATTTTATTAAAATTCTTAATATTTATTAAATATTTTATTCAAATTCTTAATATTTAATAAATATTTTATTCAAATTCTTAATATTTATTAAATATTTTATTACAAATTCTTAATATTTATCTTATTTATTGTATGGTTTATCAATAATTATTTTATTTATAAGATTCTTTCTCAATATTTATTTCATTTATTATATGGTTTATCAATAATTATTTTATTTATTATATGGCTTATCAATATTTTTTAATTTATATGGTTTATCCATATTTATTTTATTTATTATATGGCTTATCAATACTTATTTTATTTATCATATGGTTTATCAATATTTCTTATTTTTATATGGCTTATCAATATTTATTATATGGTTTATCAATAGTTATTTATTATATTGTTTACCAATATTTTTATTTTTATATGGTTCATCAATATTTATCATATTTGTTATATGGTTTATCAATAATTATTTTATTTATTATATGGCTTATCAATATTTTTTTAATTTATTATATGTTTTATCAATATTTATTTTATTTATTATATAGTTTATCAATATTTCTTATTTTTATATGGTTTATCAATATTTATTTTATTTATTATATGGGTTATCAATATTTATTATATGGTTTATCAATATTTATTATATGGTTTATCAATAGTTATTTATTATATTGTTTACCAATATTTTTTATTTTTATATGGTGCATCAATATTTATTATATTTGTTATATGGTTTATTACTATTTATTTTATTTATTATATGGTTTATAGATATTTATTTAATTTATTTACTTTTATATTTATTAAATATTTTATTCAAATTCTTAATATTTATTTAATTTAATATATGATTCACCAATATGCATTTCATTTATTATATAGTTTATCAATCTATAATATTTCTTCAGTTTTCCTTTACGTTTTTAGTCTTAGTTTATCTATGTTTGTTAAATGTAGACATGGATTTCTAATTTCAGTTAAACAAACAATATCTTTTATCATGTTCTTATTATTTCTCACCATGCAACGCATGTCCTCAACCCTCGCTGATCAGGTTTCACTTCCATACATCATCACATTGCATAAACATGCTTGGTATATTTTTCCCTTGGTCGACAATGATAACATTTCATTTAAATAGTATCATGAGAATATTTTTTTCTTATTTAATCCTTTGAATTGCGTTTTTGTAGGAAAATCATTTTTTATACTTATATTTCAAAGGTAAGTTTAACTTTTCAATGTATGTCCAAACATTGTATATTAATAGGATTATCAAAATAAATTGTAAAATTTGATTAATTTGCTTATTGTGATGGCGGCCATCTTGAATCTCTATCCCTGTTTCTACTTATATATGAAAGGCACTTTGTGTGTGTGTGTGTGTGTGTGTGTGTGTGTGTGTGTGTGTGTGTGTGTGTGTGTTTCCTACATAATCCGAAACGGCTGGGCATATTATTTTTAAATTTCACACAAATGTGCATTATGTGTCTGGCAGTGTTCTCAGATAGGTTTTGTATCAGGATGCCTCTGATAAGTATAAGAGATCGATAATTGAAAATAATCCAGTTAAAGTTGACCAAAGTTAACGCCTTATGCAGCCTAACATGATAAGTGCATTTGAGAAGTTTTATAACTGCACAAGCAGAGAGGTCAGGTATATAAAATCAACAGTAGGTTCTTTGATATGACAAGGGTGCATTTGCAATGAATGTTTCTGTTAAGAGCATAATTGAAGCATGATTTGCATTTTAAACTTTAGTTCAAGCCATTATATAAAAATAATTTTATAAAATCAACAATAGGTTCTCTACAGTGCAATGTAGACTGCAATGTCTTGTGAACTGAGTCATTAAGGGGAGATATGTGGAGCTTCTTTCCAGTGCACAGGAATTGATGTCCAGTTAGAGCAGGCTATCAATTGGTTTGATTTCACTGATTTTTTAATGTATTGGAAGTATGTAACATTTGTTGATCCTCATTCAATCCCCAGCAACGTCGGGTCTCCCTGCTAATTTATGATAAGATTGTCACATGTTCATGCACATATTAGTCGATTGCTGAATTCATTTTCTATATTTGTGATAAGATTGTCACATGTTCATGCCCATATTAGTCGATTGCTGAATTCATTGTCTATATTTGGATTGTTCCGACTATTGTTCTTATCTTGGTTGTTTTTTCCCTAACGTTTCGGCCGATGTAACCTCCGACCGTCTTCATGTTTGTTATTTCATTGGAAAAACAAAATAAAACAAAAAACAAACATTTTTCACTATTCACCAATAACATCCAGTGTGAATGCACCTACAGACGGTCGGAGGTTACATCGGCTGAAACATTGTGAGAAAAACAACCAAGGTGAGAACAATAGTCCGGACAATCCCCCCGCAAAGTAATTACCAATCCTTATCTCAAAACTATACAAACATTATTGTGTATAGTTTTACTGCTGTGTCTTATATTGCAAATAAAACCAATTTTTTTTTTAAAATTCAATTTCCACCCCAAACAAGGCACAGTGCCACTTTGAAGTAGAGGGCAACTATCAGGGACATAATTTGCAGGGGCATTATGAAGGGAGATGAGTAGAAAGATGTCTGTTCACATTATACTTGAACTTCTGCATGTCAGTACAGTTGGGAAAGCAGAATCCCGGAAGGGAGTTCCAAAGACTTGCAGTTCTAGGGAAGAAACTATTGGAGTAAAAGGCTTTCTTGCACCTAGGGATCGCTACTGTAAAGGGATGAGACTTAGTAGCTTGTTGGGTTTGTCGGGGGTAGTTACGTCGGGGAGGTACAAGTGTTTTCAGTTCGTCAGAGCATTCACCATTAAAGTATTTGTAGAACAGGCAGAGGGATGCAACATTTCGTCGA
>NC_136502.1:4998593-5021093 GCF_053919585.1 Euprymna scolopes
ATGTAATATACTGTTTTGTTTTTAAATCCCCGAAACAGTGTTTCATGGTAAACAACTGATGATCTCTTGAAAAAAAATTGGTATTATAGTAAATTCGAGAGAGTTGATGCAGTGATTGCAGGTGATTAAATGACTTACTGACTAGATGGGTTTTTTTTAACGAATGATAAAAAGTAATTTTTTGTATAGTTTCAAATGTTAACTTTAAAGACTATATATATATATATATATATATATATATATATATATATATATATATATGAGAGAAAGATAGAGAGCGATACATCCGTATCAATAGATAAACATGAACAGATCGATATGGATAGATGGATAAATCACCATACATGTAGGCAGATCGATAGATTCAAGCGTAAAAAGGTTATGGATTTTTGACAATTTTACTCTAACAGGGGAGGAAGGAGATGCAAACCCACACAAACATATATATATATATATATATATATATATATATATATATATATATGTGTGTGTGTGTGTGTGTGTGTGTGTGTGTGAACTTCCGTGTTTCATTTTACTTCAGTCGAATCTAACACTTGAACTCTATATGAGATACATAGATATTCGATTATTCCATTTCAATTCTTCTTTATCTCTCAAACGCTGAGTTAGTGCAAACGTTGAGAACATAATTGTCCTCTCTCTAATTGACTATTTTAATATATTATAGCGTATCTTCCGTTTTGGTCTCCTGGTCTAACTGGATTCCAGCACAAGACTTTATCTAGTCTGGTGGAGCATCCCGCTTTGTGTTCCTTCTTCAGGTAACATCCCTTTTTCCTCTTAAAAGCCAGTGTTGGTTAGCCAGACATGAATACTTGGCATGAGGATAATTTTCCCTACAAGTAAACCCTGACTAAATATTTAAAATCACATAGACTTTCGGCCTAAATAATATCTCCTCAGTATGCCTAACCCACACTGAGTTTTACGAGGAATGGTGCACCTTCACAAACTCATTTTGTTCATAGTAACAGCACTAAACTAGGTACTCCACTAGACTGGATAAATTCTTGTCATGGAATCCAGTAAGAGCAGGAGAGCACAGGAAAGATATATTATAACATTTTTCAAGTGGGGAAAGAAAAAGCAATGTTCATAATTTCTTTACTTTGAGACGGAAATAATAACTTTAATGGAATATTGAAATATCCATGTATCTCATATAGATATGAAGTGTTAGCCCCTAAGAAGGGGCTCCTTGATTTCTGAGAGCTTCGACTGCAATACAATGAAATGAAAGAATATATACAGACACACATATATATACACATGCATTTATATACACACACATATATAAACACATAAATATATACACACATACACACACACACACACATATATACACATACATATATACACACATACAAATGTACCTATATATACACACATATACACACACACATATATATACATATATACACACATATATACACACATATATATACCTATGTATATACACACACATATATATACACACATATATATATATACACACATATATATATGCACAAATATATATACACACATAAATACATACACACGTTTATACACACGCATATATGTACATTCACATATATACACACATAGATACACACACATATATACACGCATATATATACACATGTATATATACACACATATATTTACACGCATATATACACTCATAGGCACATATAGACGCACACACACGCATAGATATCTAATAATTTCCGATGTTATGATCGCCATTTATTTGATCGTCTCTATGCTTGATTAGAACCGAATAACGTTTCTGCCAATTCAAATCTTCTTTTCCGTTCAACATTAGAAAGAGTATCAGCTCATACCTGCCCCATTTAATAGAACCAAATGCGCATATCAGAAGATGAGTAAGAAGGAGTTGATAGCTCGTGAAATAAAGATGAGTCTTTTCTGCAATAAAAGAAAAAAAAATGATTTTCCTGATTTGCGCAAGTTTGTGAAAATCGTGGAACGAAAGAACAATCGATAAAATATTTCGACATTTTTTTTTAGATGAGGATTAATAATTTGCATATTTTTTTAGATTATTCAGACTTGTGTTTCCATCTTGAATGGTATTCTCATACATTTTGGTTGGTGCAACCACCGACCTTCTTCAGATGTATCTTGCTGGGCTTGGGAACCTATTTATTTTTTACAGAGTGATGTACTCTCCCTTCTTCTTTTAAATTTCTATTTATTTATATCCAAGAGCTTTTCAATACCTCCCTTGTCTCCCAAGATATATCCTGATATATCTAAGGAGGAAATCCACATCATCAAAAAAAATTAGAAGGTCAATAATAATGACCAATGGATACAAACAAAAATTACAAAATTCTTTGATTTGGCCATGGGTACCCTGGACTCTGTTTGGATTATTTATTTTATATTCCTCATAAGTATATTTGAAAATACAGATATAGAGATGATGAAATACCTATAATAAGAGATCCTAACAAAATCACTAAGCAAATTATACACATGGAAATGATAAAATAAGGTTTAAGAGTAGACGCGTTTGCTAACATAAAGATAAAAAATAAAAAATAACTAATTCTTGACTCTAAAATTAAAAGAAAATATTTACATACTATATTTAAAGGATAATGCCAATCCGATCTACTAAACTCCAATTCCATAAATCATAAAACAGATTTCTAACTCTATTGAGCATAGACAATAACTCTACCGACAGAAAATGTATTTAATAACTAGATATAAGCAACAGGACACCAATAATTACTGTAAAATAGAACATACATATACATAAATTATCGTATATATATATATATATGTACGGCATAATCACGTTGACACACCGGTTCTCGTCAGATCACCGAAGTTAAGCAACGTTGAGCCTGGCTAATACCAGATGGGTGACCATTTGGGAATTCTAGGCGCTGTATGTGCTCTCCGCTTATCTCGGCATTGTTTCCAGTCGTCTTGTACCTCAACTTGCCACTGGTATGCAACAATGTTGACTTAGGAGAGGCGTGGTTAGAGGTTGCGCAAGTCTTGCCACACAAATTTCACGCGCAGGCACCCTTACAGTGGGTATCCATAGTCTGTCAAGACTGAAGGAAGCCTTCATATATATATATGTATATATGTGTATATATGTATATATATATATATATATATATATATATATATATATATATATATATATATAAACTAACATAATACTAAAAAAAACACACACACATTTAACTACATATAGGTTTAAAATAGGTCATCTCACTAGATATCTACACTCCCTGCTAAAAAAGCACACACAAAGGAAGGTTTCAAGATAAGGTCAACTGGACCTTTGTTCTGTAAGTGCCTGCCCATTGGCTGATTAGGAAGGGAGCGGTGGAAACTTGGAAGCTGATTGGCTAACTAAAAACTCAATAGAATATGCATATATAAAAGCACGAGACTACAACAACTCTTCGCATAAGCCTGAAAAATCCTAGTGTGAATGAAACACGGAATATACTGTGTAGCTTAATTGGCATATATATATATTTCTAACTTACTACCTAGCTCTACCTATGTATTGAGCACTGTTAAAGTAAATACTTAGTTTATGCATAAAATTATACTTTCGTATATTAATTTATGTGATTAAATGAAGTAGTCATATATATATATATATATATATATAATTATTTTTTACTATAATAATTAAATACATACATATATATATATATATATATATATATATATATATGCGTGTGTGCGTGTGTGTGTGTGTGTGTTTGCTATTTTATTTCTTTATATATGTTTGCCATTAAATTTCTAGTTTAATAAATTTGAAATAATATTAATAGATTTATTAACCTCTAGAAGTCAAATAGCGAACAACTGTTTACACTGAATAAACTTTACTTTAAGGATACAATACATATAAAAATATAACCCAAGTACGCATGTGTTATGATAAGATAAACTATTAATTGACACAAGAAGAGGCTTGTCAGCTATAGAAAATAGTACAATAGAATAGGGCGTAGAAGTTAGTCAACCTTTCAGTGAAGCTTGGTAATTGGTTAATGAAAACTAACCCAAAGTTTATATAAAACACCAGGTAACAGGAATTCCATGCATTTTAGCATAACAGGATGAAACACAGCAGATTCTATATAGCTTAATTGCCATTTATTTCATAACTTTATATGCATATATATATATAAATATATATATATATATATATATATGCATATAAAGTTATATATATATATGCATATAAAGTTATATATATATATGCATACAAAGTTTTATATATATATATGCATATAAAGTTATATATATATATATGCATATAAAGTTATATATATATATATATTTGATAAATTACTAACGAGCTCTACCTACGTATTGAGCACTTTTGAAGTAAATACTTAAAGTTTACGCATAAATTTATACTTTCGTATATTAATTTTATGTGAGTAAATGAAGTAGTTATATATATATATATATATATATATATATATATATATATACATACATTCTTTAACCGTTTGCTATGTGGTGATTTCCTTGTAATTATAATATATATATATATATATATATATATATATATATATATATATATATAGTCATCAACATACAGTACTGTTTCACAGCTCATCAGTGCGGCTAGACAGGCAACTACCTCAAGCCAGGATTGAAACCCGTCCGTACGACAGTCAAGGCTCCTAACCAGTACACTATTGGCGGCTGCTGGGCGAGTACTGAATTTTAACGATGTTTTGACATCGTCCGAACTACCTCTGCTCGATTTGTTTACACAAAGAGCATCGCTTTATATGCTAATGGTAATTAATGTATCACTTCTCAATATGCTCAACTAAAGACGAGGAGCATTATAGTCATCCACATACAGTACTGTTTCGCTGTTTCACAGCTCATTAGAGCGGCTAGATAGGCAACTACCTCAAGCCAGGATTGAAACCCGACCGTAGCAATGAACAAAGAATAAATCAACGTTTCGTCTTTAATAATGAGAGTAAACAAAATAATATATATATATATATATATATATATAGAGAGAGAGAGAGATAGATATATAGATATAGATATATATATAGATATAGATATATATAGATATATATAGATAGATAGATATATAGATAGATAGATATAGATATATAGATCTATGTCATTATACAATGAAATATGGAACTGTTATAGATTTTGAAAATTTATGATAAATATTTGTAGTTAATTCAAAAAAGGATTTTTAATTGATGTAAAATTTTTATGTACATAAAGTATACATATCTATATATATATGTGTGTGTTTGTATATATATATATATATATATATATATTTATATATATATATGTATGTGTGTGTATATATATATACTTTATGTACATACAAGTTTTACATCAATTAAAAATCCCTTATATAAAATAAATATACATATATATATATATATATATATATATATATATATATATATATATATATATGCACACATATATATACACACATACACACATACATATATATGTGTGTGTTTAGATTTATCTTTATATATATGTGTGTTTGTGTATGTGTGTATATATATGTGTGTATGTATGTGTGTATATATATGTGTACATATATATATATACATACACACACACACACACATATATATATATATATACATATTTATATATATATATATATATATATATATATATATATATTAAATATTAAATATTCGTACGCATCAGCAATTAACCTTACAAAAAAGTTCGATTTAAAATCGAAACATTGCTTTTAAAATCATAAATTTTCCTATGAAAAAAAAATCAAATTAGCATAATTTTGTAAGTTTCATTAATTTAAGAATTATTTACTTTATTTTTTCTTTTTTCATGCTTTTATTTATTTCGACTCATTACGTTTCGTGTTGTTTTTATTCCTGGTTTTTCTATTGCTCGCTGGTGTGTTTCTGTATCTATCTTGCATCGTTTTAGAGGCAGTATCATCTAATGACTTCGAATGACCTTGTGCCAGATTTGGTTGAAAATGCACATTGTGAAAAACCAATGACCGTTAAAATGTACTCATTCACCGAGGTTTGGTCGCTTTACGGCATATCAATCCTTTTCGGATTATTTAATATTGAATCCAATAATTTGGAAAAAAAATTAAGCTTTAATTTATATTTTCACACACTTATTGGCAGTGTTTGGTTTAGTTGTTTCACTGCATATCAACCCTTTTCGAATATATATTTCTGGTGTTTGGTATAGTTGTTGTAAAGAAAATTTGTTGCTTATTTATTTATTTTTTGATTTTGCAGAACACGATTGATGATCGTGATACCAAATGCAACCACATCATCATCATCATCATTATCATCATCGCCGCCGCCGCCGCCGCCGCCACGACCATCATCCGCGTTACACAATATGGCAAATTTAGAAACCAGCTGAACTCATATTTACCAACATAGATTTTCACCATGTTCGTCAACTTCCTGTGTATAACGTCACTTCCTTGATACCTTTGTGAAACCATTTTCCATTTAAACCATTTTTTGTAAGAATGCTATTTCTTCTGCAGTTCATCTCATACAGAAAAAAAGATCTCCAAAACACATCTGCTCAGTTCTACAGTCTAAACCCAAGAGGAAGACTTTATCTTTTTATATGCCACATATCATTGTCACTGAACTTTACTCAATTAGTTTCCTTCCACCTACCTTCCTTTAACTTCAGTAACTTCATCTACCATCATCGTCATCTACATTACTAGTCTTATTGTTGCGTGGTTGAATGTATAATTTTCTAGCTGCACTTCAAATACTTGCTAAAATCATATATTCACCCGGCAATTCTTTTGTCACTATTCTCAAAATGAACACAAGAGACGATTTATTTTTATTGCATTTTCATCTCAGACAAGGCACAGGGCCACTTTCATGTCGAAAGCTATTGTCTGAGACAGTAATTGCAATGATACTATGTAGGGAGTTGAGCTGCAAGATGTCTGTTTACACTACACTCGAACTTCTGTATATCAGTACAGTCAGGGAATTAGGTAACAGGAAGGGAATTCCAAAGTTTAGCTGCTCTAGAACTCTTATTAGAATAGAAGACTTTTTACATCTAAGGATTTATACTGTGTAGCGGTTGGGATTTGCTACTTATTGGGTTTGTCGAGGGTATTTACAAAATTCGTTTGATTTGGCGATGGGTGCCAAGGATTCTGCAGAGGCATCAGATCTTGTGGGATTATTCATTCTATATACCCTCACAAGCATATTTGATACTACGGATATCGGCCTATATAGAGATGATGGACTAGCTATAATAAAAGACTCCAACAAAGTCCAGGGAGATAACTTTAAGAAAATCATACACAAAGAAATGAAAAAATTAGATCTAAAAGTAGACGTACTAGCTAACATAAAAATAACAAACTTCCTGGACGTCACGTTAAATTTAGATAAAAACATATATAAACCCTA
This sequence comes from Euprymna scolopes, assembly GCF_053919585.1. Lineage (NCBI taxonomy): Eukaryota > Metazoa > Mollusca > Cephalopoda > Sepiida > Sepiolidae > Euprymna > Euprymna scolopes. The sequence continues at coordinate 5,006,075 of NC_136502.1, forward strand.
CTTAAAAGATAACGCTAATCCAATATATGTAAACCCTAAGTCCAATCACCCACCATCAATGATAAAACAGATTTCTAACTCGATTGTAAGTAGACTCAGCAATAACACAAGCGATGAAAATGTATTTAACTGGTCAACCAATATCTATGAAACAGCACTAAAAATATTGGATTTAAAATAGGTCAGGACACTAGATATTTATGCTCCTCTAAAAAAATAGCACACACAAATGGAACGGGTCAACCGGAGGTCAACTGGGCCTTTGTCGTGTAAGTGCTTGCTCAGTGACTGATTAGGAAGGATGCGGTGGAAACTAGAAAGCTTATTGGCTAACTAAAAACACAATAGAAGGTGCACATATAAAAATATGCAAGACAACCACAGAATTCTCACATAAGCCTAATAAAACCTAGCATGGATGAAACAGGCAATATTCTGTGTAGCTTAATCGCCATATATATATCATAACTTACTATATATATATATATATATATATATATATATACAGATGGATAGTAGCGTAGCCAGCCAGCTTTAGTTTTTGCTGCTTTAGAATGAATTTCGCTTCGGAGTTGTCTCCTCTGTAAACTATATATATATATATATATATATATATATATATATATATATATATATATATATATATATATATATATATATATATATATATCAGGCCACTAGTATATAGATACATATATATATCTATCTATATCTATCTATCTATCTATATATATATATATATTTATATATATATATACTATACTGATATAATTATGTATGTATACTAATATAGTATGTATACTAATATAACTTGCCAGGCCACTAATATATATATATATATATATATATATATATATATATATATATATATATATATATATATATATATATATATATATATATATATGATTAGTTTTTTGGGGAAAAAGAATTCCAGCAGAGTGCTCAATTAAAAGGAAAATCCAAAATGTATGAGCGTATTTATATTTTGTGTACAGAAATTTGTTAGTTGAGACAGATCATTGGTACCGTCGGTTTCAAGCCCGATAATAAGGCCCGTTTAAGGTATCCTTATCAAGCTCTCTTCAGGCAATATTCGTCTATTTTATAGCCGGAAGTGTGAAGTATATTTAAACGTGAACTCGCGAGGTATATATACTTCACACTTCCGGCAATAAAATAAACGAATATTGGCTGAAGAGAGCTTGATAAGGATACCTTAAACGGGCCTTATTATCAGGCTTGAAACCGACGGTACCAATGATCTGTCTCAACTAACAACTTTCTGTACACAATATATATATATATATATATATATATATATATATATATATATATATATATATGATAAACTTCATATTATTTGCTTTTTCTTATACATTAACCTGCAAAATTTATTGTACTCCTTGTCGAATGATTCAAATTTTGTATGCCTTCCTTACAGGTTTTAAAAGCTTTTTGAAAATAAAATTTTTTTTTTTAACTGCAATATATATATATATATATATATATATATATATATATATATATATATATATATATATATATATATGAATATGAGAAAGAGAGAGAGAGAAGACCTATCTTTCAAGTCATAAAGTATATGAGAGCGAAAATATGCTTAATAAAATGTGAAGGATGATATCAAATGAATAAAACTATATAAATTGCAATAAGACTCATGACCAATTGGTTTGGTTGTCATTTGAGAAAACAGCATTTCTGCACAGAGCCGCAACCGGACTGCGTTGGGTGAGGAGAAGCAGGTGTGTGCCTGAGATTAAGGGCTTCGGACAACCATTGTCCAGTGGTAAACTGCTTTGCAGAAACACGATTTTGCTCCGGCAATTACCGCCCGAGTCTTTCTCATTTTTTCGCGTACAAGGGTGGCATTTTAAATTGCTTACACGGCGAATTTCAGACAAAAGACCGAGATGCCAATGAGAGGCTGTGGAAACGGGAGAAACACAATGATTCCTTATAAGACTTTCCGCCACCGTTTTTCCAGCAGGGAAAACGACAAACAGCAAATAAATGCAAAAACTTGAAAAAGCAATCAGTCTGGCAGCAAAATGGTCGCGATGTCAGATAGGTAATTTAAAATGGAAGAGCTGTATATTCCCAGCCGGAGCCAATGCCTGTGCTTCCTGGCATTTTCTACTGAGTGTGACGTCATGGATGAATATTAGATTTATTTTCACTAAGAATGTGTTTGCAGGTATATCAAGGTGAATTGGCAATAGCTATATATCATTTTTGTAACCACTATCATATATATTTTGATATTTATCAATCTGCCGTCTGAAAGCTGTCACACTTAGCATCAAACAGAGGTAGCACACAGCCTCCTCATCTTTCTGCATTCTGTAACCTACATATATGCAGATATAGAAAAGAGATGTACAGGAACTCTGGAGTGGAGTGTAATACATCATGAGAGATATACATTAGTGATGGGATGATTCCAATATTTTTCCAATTCCGATACAATTATTGATTCCGATTATTTATGAATCTCTAAATATTTTACAAAAGAAAAAAAAAACAACAGCAATTAATATATATATATATATATATATATATATATATATATATATATAGAGAGAGAGAGAGAGAGAGAGAGAGAGAGATAGAGAGAGAGAACTAATCCCTTTCCACAATTTAAATGGACCCACCCTTTTCCTTTTTCACTGCAACTTCTCTCTCTCACATACGTCATGTTGCTAGTCTCAGTCTCTTTTTAGAAATATTAGTATGGCATATTTCATTCAGAATTGTCTGATCTATTCCCTGCTTCTTTTGTGCCAGCTCGTTTGTACTCATTGATCTAGTGGTCTTCATCAATTCAATGTTTTGATAATTCATTGTAATACAGATTCCTATTTCAATAGCTTCTTTCCAAGAACAGCAAATTTGTGAAACTCTCTTCCTGCTGACTGTTTTCCTACTTTTAACCATAGTCTTTTGAAGACACCTTCTGTCTTCGCGATAATCAGCTTTTGTTCTTTATAACTCTTTACATCAAGTAGCTTCCTGCTTTGTCTTGAATGATTTCCATAAACAAAAAAAAAACATTTCTGATTACAAATATTTCGTTTGTTTCGCTAGGAGGTCAACCATTAAAAATGAACGCTCGAACACACACACATTTTAGCTATAAATTGAGCAAGTGCCCGATTTACTTGCTTCCCCATGAAGACCACGTTAGGAATAAGATCATTTTTTATGTGGGAAGTTTCCCAACAAAGTACACTCTTGATGGGACAAAAATAACAAAAAAACGTTGCCACAATCAAGAAGGATTTCTATTACTTTGACCGAGAATAAAACAGATACTACACTTTTAACCTAGCCCAAGTACTATGGAGGGAGTATAGAGATTTACATGCTCCTCAGAATGATGTGACACAAGGTCGGGAAAGTGGGGATGTTAAGCAAGCTCCCCAAAAGGAGGGGCACTCTTGCCTAGCAAAAATTGCTTGGACATCCTCATCGGCATTCCTCGGTTGGATCGTCTCAGGCAGCAAGCAATAAACTTACGCCACCTGAAAGTCAGGTGGCAAGGCCTGAAAGGATATACCTCCTAGGTAATACTCAGGCAGCGTCCCTCAGCCCGACTGGTACTTGGCCAGTTTCTGGCCCTGCATCTGTTCCTATTTACAATGCCTCCCCACGCGACAGAGAGACACCAGGGTCGTTTTTTAACGTGGAGAAAAGGAACAAAAAATAAAAATTGTCTCAGTCGTTAAGGACTTCTCCTCCACTGACAGAGAACAAGAAATTGAAGTGCAGAATCTGAAGAACAGATACTACACTGTGATCTCGGCCCAGTATTTATTTGCTCCCCCGCCGAGCAAATTAGGCACAAGGCCGATTTTTAGTGTGAGGAGTGAAGGGGAAATGGGGACCAACTCCCTGGGGAGTAGGGGAGCTGGATAGTGACAATTGGTATGAAGGGTTGCCCCTACATTGACCAAGGTCTTATATGTGGGGTTGCCTCCACATATGGTCTTTGCTTGCAGTATCTGCCGGAACAGATGGTATTTATTTGCTCCCCCACCGAGCAAATTAAGCACAAGGCCGATTTTTAATGTGAGGAGTGAAGGGAGGGGGAAGGGAAAAAGGGGACCAGCTCCCGAGAGGTGGGAAATGGGAGCTGGTTAATGGTCAGGCATGTGGGGTTGCCCCCACATCTGGTCTTTGCTAGTCATAGCTAGTCATAGCTTGCAGCATCTGCCGGAACAGATACTACACTGTGATCTCGGCCCAAAGGCCAGATCTGCACCTATTGGCCTGATTGTCAAGAACAGATTCTTGACTGGTACTTTTCGACCCAGTCTCCATGCAACTGAAGGAGCAAGGAGACTCTTCCTCCAACATTAAAATAATGAAGAAGGTATTGGGGGAGTATAGCTCTATTAGAAAATTTCTTGTTGTAAACAAGTGAATATGTTATTACGAGACCCAATTATCACCTTTATGATAAAACAACATGAGTACTGAATGTAAATCAGTTAAGTTCTGTGTGTGCGTGCATGCGTGTGTATGCGTGTGATATCATCATATAGTGTAAAAGAAGAAACTCCAAATGTTGTTCTGCGTTAGTTATCTGGTCACGTGAGACGCCAGCAATTTTTTTTTCTTGGCCAATCTACTCTTGCTCGGCTTTGACTCCAATCTCTCTGATCTCTGTCGGTGGACTTCTGATCCACCAACCGTCCAAAATTGAAAACTGCCCTCAACTGTCACAAACTCAAACTGACCGTAAACTATCCCTGTCGTAAAATTTATTGTCATTCTTAAAACTGTAGGTAAACTAACTCTAAATATATCAGCATGTATGTCTGATTTTTTGTTCCAGTCACCTGCCACACCTTGATTAACAATCCTATCTTAGCTTCATTTTGTGTGTCTTGTTGAGCAAGTACTTCTCCATTGTTTTTTCTACTAATTTTCTATACATTTTGTTCTGATGATCAGCTTATTTCCTTATTTTTTTTTGTTTTTCTTCCTAAAACGTGAGCGGAGGGGGGGGTGACATAATATTTTTTTAATCAGCAACATTCAGAGAATTGTCCAATTTCGATAACAAGTTAGACCATTTAAAGAATTAATTATATATTTTGCTCGCTGTCCCTAATCGGCGTTGCTCGGGATGACTTTTACTTTATGTGACTTAAAAATAAAATAAAATTTGTGTCCTCCATAAACAAAGAGAAATGGTTTGTTATGAATGAAACAATAGTTATTTTGATTTGCTTTAAATTGTTGCCTTTGAAAATGATATCAGACCTGGTTTGATTCTGGAAGGAATTGCAAAGCTTCTCAGCTGTGGAATACGTTACCATGGGATTGCTTCCTCTCTGATTGGTTGTCTTCAAATCCAACACAATCTTGCACCATCTATAATATAAATCTCACCTGTCTATTTAAATGTATGTATGTATGTATGTATGTATGTATGCGAATGAACCCTTTTTCGGCATCAACGGCCAACTAGCACTGTGTGTGTTTGTGTGTATGTATGTGTGTGTTGGGATGGAGGGGGCTCCAGTAAGCCGTGGTGAAGGCAACCTTTCTAGGAGAAGCAAATCTCTGATTTAAAAAACCATAAAGTGGGAGACCAGTACCCGCATTAAGCGGGTCTGCAGTTTAACTTGTTGCTGGCTATCTTGCTCTTGCTTGTTGCTGGATCTCAATATTTTGAACCGAGAGAGAGACTTAGCTGTCGTACAAAGCTAAGACTCTGTAACATCATCTGTGTATAGATACTCCCTAAGGATTTGTCTATAAAAATGGTCCTGTGGCGATGGAAGTCATTTTTAGACTCAAGGACTTTAAGTGTCTGAGAAAGTGGCACTCGTCTGACAAGACGTTGCAATCATCATGTATGTATGTATGTATGTATGTATGCCTAAAACTTTCGACAGAGGCAATGAATTCTCACGAAATCAGTAGCACTTTGAGGCTCAACGTCTCGGACAACAAATATCAAAAAATTGGCCAAAAACATTAATTCCTTCACCCTAAACTGGACAGTTTTCTACAAGGAGGGGTCGATTTTTTTGCGAGCCATTTTTGCAAGTCATTGTATCGGTTGGATTGACTTTGCCTAATTTTAATGTTCTGAACTTCTGGTCGCATCATGGCATTGTAGTAAAACGTCAGATTTTCTTTCATTTTCTTTTCCGCTTTCGTGTCACGGGTTCAAACCTGCCTGTGTACTACCATTTCTTATTTTTTTTTGCTCAACACACACCTTGAAACACCCGGGCAATGCCGGGCACCCAGGCTAGTAAGTAATAAAGTCATATGATTTATTAATGCTGGTACTCCTATAGTGTTCCTCATTTTTGACTGGAAATCATTTCTGTCCAATAAACCCTTTTGGCCTTGATAAATGATGACCCAATAGAAAAACATTGATAAAAAATTATGAATATTTTATTTGAAGTTCAAAACCATCTTCGAAACCTAGTAAGTGATATCCCTTTCTCTTTTCTGCAACCTCTCTCCCACAGAAGAGACGTTGTGGACCTGTCTCTGCTCTATCTTTATTTTCATGGCAAGTACTCGTCTGAGTTCCAATTTATGGTCCCTCTTGCCAAACTTTCACAAAAACATACTCATCTAGCTACAACCACCATCAACAATTTCCGCCACTCTCTATCTGCCTCTAAATTTAAACACCAATTCCATGAACAAAGTTTATTTCCTAGAACTAACTTCCGGTAGAACTCTGTTCTACTGGCTTTCTTTCCAGCTGATTACAATATGGTCGTCTTCAAGTCAAATGTATATAATATATAATCAAATTTTACTCAATTTTAACCACTAACGTTCACCATTATCCTCGAGTGGCCATCGAGCTTTGATAAGTCGTGTACCCTTGTAAAAAAACAAAAACAAAAACAAAAAAAAACGGACACGACTTCACAATCCACAAATAAGCTTAAGGAGATACTAATTTTGTAGGACGTAAATATCGAAAATATATTGCTTTATTATATTATTGAAATAAGGAAGAAAAATGTTCAAATTTAACAGAATTGAAATGTGGAATAAATTAACACAAATACCTCTTTTCTATTGAGTCATGTCTTATTAAGGCTAAGAGTTACTCGATGATAAAGATCAATGAAATTCAAATGATTGCCAGCCGAAAGGTTAGGAACACTATGAAAGTACTAAAGTTGATCAATATAACTGAAGTAAGTTTAATTTGGGACGAGTTATAACAAGTATTTGCTGACATTGGATTCGAAGACGACTATGTTGTAATCAGCAGGGAAGCAGTCACATAGTAATGTGTTCCACAGACAGGCAGCTGCTGCTGCAAAAAAGCATTGTCCATGGAAATCTTGCTGTGAATGGATTATATTCAGTTCTCACAACGTTTTGGCCGATGTAACTTTAGCAAGAACCCATTGCGTAACCGATAAAGTAGTGAGTAAAATTCAGTTGATTAAATTAAGGATTCTATTCGAAATTCCATACAGATTTCTGAATTCGACAAGGTCGTATGTATATTTGAATTATCCAAGCTACTGTTCTAATCTTGAGTGTTATTCTCACAACGTTTCAGCCGATGTAACCTCCGACCTTCTTAAGGTCTATCTTGTCCAACTCGGGAATTTTTCTTTCAAACTCAGGAATCTGTACATAATTTCAAACAAAAGTGTTTATTTAATCCATGCGAAGGTTACATCGGCCGAAACGTTATCAGAATAACGCACAAGATGAGAACAGTAGTCTAAAAAAAAATAATACAAATTATCAATCCTCATCTCAAACTGAAGAGACATCTTCCACGATTGTTTTAAAATTATGTCTCTTTAAGTCAGAAGTGAGAGTTGAAAGTATGAGCAGGTTTAATATGCGTTCCTTGCTTCCAGTCCGTGTCGAGATGGTTAGGAAATAGGTAGCGCTGGCTAAGCACATACGCAAATATTCCATTCCATAAGTCTGTACTTGCATCCAGACGAATATTTAGTTGCAAACAAACAAATTCATGGAAAGATGAGGATGGGGGAAAGTTTGTATTGTACACGTGAAGATGATAACAGATCTTGAAAATCAATCGTTTTTTTGTGTTTTTTTTTTTCACGTTTATCGTTTTTTGTTTCTAATCCAGACTGCATACCTACCTGAGTTTATATGCTGACTTCGACTAACTACGCAGCTACTAATCTAACTGCCTGCTGATCGATTTATCTAACAATTTAATCTAACTCATTCCCCCTCCCCCTCACTCTTTCTGTTTATACATCATTGTCATCGTCATCGTCGTCATTGGCATCGTAATCATCGTCATCATCATTGTTGTCATCGTCATCATCTTCATCAGCGTCATCATCACCATCATTGCTATTGTTATCATCGTCATTGTCATTATCATTGTCGTCCTCGTCCTCGCCATCATCATCATAATCATCATCATATCATTATCATCATCATTGTTGTCGTCATTGTCGTCGTCGTCATCGGCATCATCATCATCATCATCATCATCATCATCATCATCATCATCATCATTGTCATCATCATTATCATCATTGTCGTCATCATCATCATCATTAACATCATTATCCTCGTCATCATCATCGTCATAACCATCACCATCATTGCCATCATCATCATTATCATCATTGTCATCGTCATCATCATCATTAACATCATTATCCTCGTCATCATCATCATCATAACCATTGTCATTGCGATAATCATCATCATCATCATCATCATCATAACCATCATCATCATCATAACCATCATCATCATTGCCATCATCATCATTAACATCATTTACCTCGTCATCATCATCGTCACCGTCATCATCATCATCATCATCATCATCATCATCATCATCATAACCATCATCATCATTGCCATCATCATCATTAACATCATTTACCTCGTCATCATCATCATCATCGTCACCGTCATCATCATCATCATCATCATCATCATCATCATCATCATCATCATCGGTTTAACGTCTGTTTTACATACTGGCATATGTTCGACAGTTTTCAGAAACTGACTTCCAAACCAACCTATCTCTGCCCAGGTCTTTATTTATCCCTCTTTCAAATCCATCCTTATCAATTTATCCCATGTTTTCCTTTGCCTTTCACAATTGAATTGAGCCTGCTACCTCAACTGTTCTACTTTTAATAATCCAAGAACTTCCATCGATTTTTTCAATGTGACCATAAAATCGAAGTTTTCTCTTCCACACAAACCTCCTGTACTGTCAAGATTTTACTCTTCCTCTGGGGTCATCTGATCTAAGCCTGTCTTTAAGTCTCTCATCACGCATCCGTCCTATCGTTTTCATGTCATTTGTTTCTGCGCAACCTTAGACTGTTTGTTTCTTTCACCATATCATAGAGTGTTACGTGTTACATTATCCAAACATTGAAGACTTCGTTACAGTGAGTATCTTAAACCTTGTGCTAAAAATCAATCGTTTTTTTTTCACGTTCATCTTTTTTTTCATACCTAATCGATATTGCATACATAGCTGAGTTTATGTGTTAATACAACGCAGCTACTGATCGATTCATCGAACAGTCGAACCCAGTGTCCCATGCTTGAAACGTTTAAACACTAAACAAACAAATTTAAATGATAAATAAAAAAATAAAAACAATAAATATTAAACAAAATTCTAAAAAATTAATAAATGTTGGTAATTCCACTTCTTTAAATGTCTATATACTAGCAGGCCATTCGGCGTTGCCCAATCGTAAAGTAAGCTTAAATATAATATTCTAATTTATAAAGATTTCATATTTATTATTATAGAGCCAATCCCCTGTTGATTATTATATTGTACCCAATATATAGTAATGATTTCTAAAGTAAAAAAAAAAAAAGACTTGGAAGTCATACGTTAGAATCAAAACAAAAAACATGTAGGTCTCCAGTATTATTTATTACCATCTGAGCTAAGTTTGCATAATAAAACATTAAAAATAATGTTGTTAAATGTATAAATGTATATTTACGCATGCATAGAAAATACACGTTTAGTTGTGTTATGTCTGCCGAGTTCTAATTTTTCAATTTAGACCTTTGAGCGGACGTATTTGGCCGATGTCAAAACATCGTTAATTCATGACCCAGCATCAGTCGTATAGCACAATAATGAGAAGCCTTGACTGTCATGTGGACAGTCGGGTTTCGATCCTGGCTTGAGGCAGTGACCTGTCTAGCCACGCTGATGAACTGTGAAACAATGTGGATGACTATATATATATATATATATATATATATATATATATATACTCGATGAAAGACAATAAACACATGTGTAAGGGCAGATGTGATGTAATTGGGAGGTAAGGATTGCACAATCTCAAACCACATCTCTCCTATGTTGACACTGTTGGAGTCTAGTGGCAAGGAGAGGTCCAAGACAATTAGAAAAATGCCGTGATAAATGGAGAGCCCATACAGCACCTAGAATTCCCAAATGGTCACACATTTTTGTACTAACTAAGCTCAACATTGTTTAACTTCTGTACTCAAACGGAATGGATCTGTCAACGTGATTATGCCAAATATATATATATATATATATATATATATATATATATATATATATATATATGTAGTAGAGATTTAGGAACGAGACATAGTCGGTATTGGTGAGAGAAGACGAAAACAAGTGGCAATTTACAAATCAATATATATATCAACATATATCAATATATCAATATATATATCAACATATATGTCTATATGAACATATATTTATTCAGTTGTATTAAATACAAATGAATTCATTTTCCACTCCATCATCTAGCATGTTTTGACTTGATCTGTCACGTCCACCATTTGAAAAGGGAATTTTTTCCTTAAATATATTATGGATATTGTCACAGACATAACAAGTAAGACATTTGTATTTAATACAACTGAATAAATATATGTATATATAGGCATATATGTATGTACTTATTGATTTGTAAATCGCCACTTGTTTCCGTCTTCTCTCATCAACACCGACTATATCTCATTCTTCGCATTGCGATAGCCTTCTAAATCTCTACTACTTACCTATCCCACACAATGCTTCAAGCAAACTACATATCAATTATACATATATATATATATATATATAAACAATACGGAATGACGATTAAAAGAAAAAATCTTTATTAACTAATCAAATCAATAAGAAAAAAATCGCTTTTTAGGCCATGGCATTTCAAAGCCTAATGATTCTCATATATATATACACATATATATATATATGTATATATATATATATATATATATATATATATATATATATATAACGTTCACCCTTATCCTCGAGTGGCCATCAGGCCTTGATAAGTGGTGTACCCTTGTAAAAAAAACAACAAAAAAAAAAACGGACACGACTTCACAATCCACAAATAAGCTTTTTTTTTTTTTTTTACACAGTGATCACCATTTATCAAGGCCCGGAAGCCACTCAGGGATAAGGGTTATTGCAAGTACATTACGTTAGTGTGGAGATTTGATGAAGTGTTTAATTAAGGGGGCGGTTCATTAGGAATTTGTTAACATTGGACTTGAAGACATCCAAGTTGTAGTCTGGAGGGAAGCAGGCAGACGGAACAGAGTTCCACAGGCGTGCAGTTCTAAGAAAGAAGCTTTGTTCATGGAATCCGGGTTTTGATTTAGGCACAGATATAGAGTGGGGGAAATTTTTGACAGTGGATTCAGCTAGACGAGTGTTTTTCGTGAAAGATTGGCAAGGGGGGACCAGAGATTGGAGTTCAGACGAGCACCTGCCATGGAAATAACGATAAAACAAGGATAGGCTCGCAACGTCTCTTCTATGGGAGAGAGGTTGCAGGGTAGAGAAAAGGGCATCCCCCACTAAGCCACGAAGTCTATTTTATACTCTGTCAAGGCAGGATAGGCTGTTTTTAGCAGCTCCTGTCCAGATATGGCAACAGTATTCCATCATTGGACGTACTTGGCTTAAGGAGGTACTGATTTTTTAGGACGTAAATATCGAAAATTATATTATTGAAATAAGGACACACACACACACACGCACACACTCACACACACACACACACACACACATATATATATATATATATATATATATATGTGTGTGTATATATGCATAAAGTTGTTAAAATATAAAGACAGACAAAATAAAATAGATGGAGGAATATACACAAAAATATAGCAAAATATATATGAAATGGAAAGAGGATAAAGTAATAGCAATAATATTATAATGATATAATAATGATATTATCATGATATTAGATAACAGTAGAGATATAGAAGCCATACAAATATGCAATATGTGTGAATGTACATATATATATATGTGTGTGTGTGTGAGTGTGTCTGTGTGTATGTGAGTGTGTGTGTGAGTGTACATGTATATTTTATATATATATATATACATATATATATACATATATATATATATATATATATGTATATATATATTTCTTGAAGGTACCACTTTACAAGGAACAGATACATATATACTTGCTCATTTTCAAACTGTTAGATTTTTATTGGTTGTTGGCATACAAATTCGTTAATTATAATTTTGCACTACTGGGAAAGCTCATCAGCGCATAAAAAAAACAACAAATTTCCTCAGATTTTGTGAACAGGATTCTCTTATTTACATGACAGGTATTCACCACACACACACACACACACACACACACACACACACACACATGTGCGTCTGCACACACACACACACATGTGCGTCTGCACACACACGTGCACACACAAACACACACACATATATTTATATATAAAAACAATCTACATAAACTAAAATGTGTGTTTATAGGCAAACAAGTTCACAGTAAAGAATTCTGAAGACTTGTAATCTGATCACAAATCCATGGGTAAAATGTTTCAGAGATTTCTCAAATTTCTATGGAAAAAAATGTCGGTTAAAAATATGTTCGAATGTATTTTTCTCTTCAGAGTTGTAGAGATTTTATTTCATGCATTATTTCCTCATTGGATTCGCAGGAATATTGCAAAAAATGTTTTAAAACATTGAACGCTTCGGTTGTGATTGGTTTCAACATTCATAGCTCCCCCCAGAAAACAGCAAAAATGAAAAATTAGTGTGTGTGTGTGTGTGTGTGTGTGCGTGTGTGTGTGTGTGTGTGTGTGTGTGTGTGTATTGAGTGAATGAATGACAAAAGTCTATATTCCAAAGTTCACGATGTTGACCATCTTATAATTTATTCCTTGAATTCAGTTGACATGTACGATTCCTGAGAGTATCCATCAAGAACTGTAAATGTCAACTGAATTAAAGGAATAAATTATAAGATGGTCAAAATCATGAATTTTGGAATATAGACTTTTGCCATTTATTCACTATATTGCTCTGTAATTAAATTGACTTTCTTAAACAAGAATTGGTATATATTATAACAATATATATATTTCTATACAAATATATATATGTGTGTGTGTGTGTGTGTGTGTGTGTGTGTGTGTGTGTGTGTGTGTGCATGCATATATGTGTATATATAGTTTTATTTTCTTATATTTATCTTTGCTAGGGATGGTGCATTTTACCGGATGCCAAACATTCCCCTCGTTAGTTTAGTTACTCCAACCGATAGATCTTTTTAAGATTCTAACCGTTCCTTTAAGTGCTATTGTTTGTATTTCTCTTGCACTTGGTTCATTGGGTATATTCGCCAGATAGTTTTTGAAATTCTTTTTCCATAGCCCGGTTGCACCTAAAATGACTTGTATGATTGATACCTTCTTAAGATTCCAGTTTATTTTCATGTCGTACATAAATTGTTAGTATTTTGTTGTTTTCTCCCTTTCTGCCCTGTTAAGGTCAGCATCATTAGGGACGCTGACTTCAACTATGGTTGCTACTTTCTCCCTCTTGTTCCATATCACTGTGTCAGGCTTAATAGCCCCATTGTCTATGTATGTAGCTGTAGGAATTTCGTAGTCACAATGGATGGTGTATGACTTATTTCCAACTGTTATTTCTGGTAAACATGTTCTCAAGATTTGCTATTACATGGGATATTCAGGTTTTTACAGATTCCCAGGATTTGCTGTTTACTATATATTTCCAAATGTATACGTGTGTACATGCTTTGAATAACCACCTACGTTTCCAAGGGAGATGAACTGAGGAACTGATTATAACGGTTTTTATTGGGCAGGATCGTTATCATCTGCATAAAAGAATAATAATCATGTATATATATATATATATATATATATATATATATATATATATATATATACATAAATATAATATAATATAAAGCTGAATGTGTGTGTGTGTGTGTGTGTGTGTGTGTGTGTGGTCACGAATAGGCTCCTTTATGGTTGACTATTTTAAAAAACTGATTACATATAATGATAGAAGATGTATCGAGACACAGGAATGGGTATGTATGATCTGGCAGAACGGTGATTCATTAAAATTGTGGGGTCTGCGTTCGGGCCTGGTCCACAAAGTATGGAAATAAAAAATGTAAAAATTAAAAAAAAAAACAATCAAAAACAGCCTACAGAAAATGGACTCTGATTTATGAAATTATGATAGGTTATGAAAAGGAAGGGTTGTAAAGAGATAGCTTCGAATTTGGGGGTATCAAAACCAAAGCAAAATATGATGAAAGTAAAAATAAAATAGATAAACCCCATAATTTATTATACCATACCTGTTCACACTGAAACACTTATCACAATATTCTGTGGATCTATATTAAAAAACCTTGTTAAACTTTGTGACATATTTTCATTCTATGGAGGTCAGGCGAAAACGAGCACCCCATAATTTTATTATATCATATTTCTTCAAGCTGAAACATAATTATCAAAGTATACTTACGCAGATAGATATGAAAAGTCTTTATTAAAGTTTGTGCCTATTTCCATTTTATGGAGGCCAGGCGCGAACGCAGACCCCACAATTTTATCATACCATCCCTATTTAAGTTAAAACATACTTATCAAAGTATTATTATGTACATTT
>NC_136502.1:5023593-5036122 GCF_053919585.1 Euprymna scolopes
CAAAATCCACTAATATGCTTATTATTAGACGTCACATTTTATCTTGTTACCTAGCACATCGCTTCCTGTCCTGATGAGAAGAATTAGGCTTCGAAATGCCTGGCATAAAGAGTATGAATGCCTCCTACACACTATATTGCATTCCCTTGTTTTAAATCCATACACACCAGTATATATTTTTCTGATATTAATATATTTTTCTATTATTAATATATTTTTCTATTATTTAAATATATTTCTATTATAAATATATTTTTCTATTTTAAATATATTTTTCTATTTTTAATATATTTTTCTATTTTTAATACATTTTTCTATGTTTAATATATTTTTCTATTATTAAAATATTTTTCTATTATTAATATATTTTCTATTATTAATATATTTTTCTATGTTTAATATATTTTCCTATTATTAATATAGTTTTCTATCTGTAATATATTTTTCTATTATTAATATATTTTTCTATTTTTAATATATCTTTATTATTAATATATTTTTCTTTTATTAATATATTTTTCTATTTTTAATATATTTTTCTATTATTAATATATTTTTCTTTTGTTAATATATTTTTTATTATTAATATATTTTTCTTTTATTAATATATTTTTTTATTATTAATATATTTTTTTATTATTAATATATTTTTCTGTTATTTATTTATTTTTTATTTTTAATATATTTTTTATTATTAATATATTTTTCTATTTTTAATATATTTTTCTATTATTGATATATTTTTCTTTTATTAATATATTTTTCTATTATTAATATATTTTTTATTATTAATATATATTTCTATTTTTAAAATATCTTTCTATTATTCATATATTTTTCTATTTTTTATATATTTATCTATTTTTAATATACTTTTTTATTATTAATATATTTTTCTGTTATTAATATATTTTTCTATTATTAATATATTTTTCTATTATTTATATATTTTTCTATTATTAATACATTGTTCTATTTTTAATATATTTTTTATTATTAATATATTTTTCTATTTATAATATATTTTTTATTAATAATATATTTTTCTTTTATTAATATATTTTTTTATTATTAACATATTTTTTTATTATTAATATATTTTTCTGTTATTAATATATTTTTTATTCTTAATATATTTTTTATTATTAATATATTTTCCTATTTTTAATATATTTTTCTATTATTAATATATTTTTCTTTTATTAATATATTGTTCTATTATTAATATATTTTTAATTATTAATATATGTTTCTATTTTTAAAATATCTTTCTATTATTCATATATTTTTCTATTTTTAATATATTTCTCTATTTTTAATATACTTTTTTATTATTAATATATTTTTCTGTTATTAATATATTTTTCTATTATTAATATATTTTTCTATTATTTATATATTTTTCTATTATTAATATATTTTTCTATTATAAATATATTTTTCTATTATTAATATATTTTTTATTATTAATATATTTTTCTATTATTAATATATTTTTCTATTATTAATATATTTTTCTATTATTAATATATTTTTCTATTATAAATATATTTTTCTATTATTAATATATTCTTCTATTATTAATATATTTTTCTATTTTAAATATATTTTTCTATTATTAATATATTTTTCTATTATTAATATATTTTTCTATTATTAATATATTTTTCTATTATAAATATATTTTTCTATTATTGATATATTTTTCTATTATTAATATATTTTTCTATTTTAAATATATTTTTCTATTTGTAATATATTTTTCTATTATTAATATATTTTTCTATTATTAATATATTTTCCTATTATTAATATATTTTTCAATTATTGATATATTTTTCTATTATTAATATATTTTTCTATTATTCATATATTTTTCTATTTTTAATATATTTTTCTATTATTAATATATTTTTCTATTTTTAATATATTTTTCTATTATAAATATATTTTTCTCTTATTAATATATTTTTCTATTTTTGATATATTTTTCTATTATTAATATATTTTTCTATTTTTAATATATTTTTTATTATTAATATATGTTTCTATTTTTAAAATATCTTTCTATTATTCATATATTTTTCTATTTTTAATATATTTATCTGTTATTAATATATTTTTCTATTTTAAAAATATCTTTCTATTATTCATATATTTTTCTATTTTTAATATATTTTTCTATTTTTAATATATTTTTTTATTATTAATATATTTTTCTATTTTTAATATATTTTTCTATTATTAAAATATTTTTCTATTATAAATATATTTTTCTATTTTTAATATATTTTTCTAATATTAATATATTTTTCTATTACTAATATATTTTTCTATTAGTAATATATTTTTCTATTATTAATATATTTTTCTATTATTAATATATTTTTCTATTATTAATATATTTTTCTATTATTAATATATTTTTTATTATTAATATATTTTTCTATTTTTAATATATTTTTTATTAATAATATATTTTTCTTTTATTAATATATTTTTTTATTATTAACATATTTTTTTATTATTAATATATTTTTCTGTTATTAATATATTTTTTATTTTTAGTATATTTTTTATTATTAATATATTTTTCTATTATTAATATATTTTTCTATTATTAATATATTTTTCTTTTATTAATATATTTTTCTGTTATTAATATATTTTTTATTATTTATATATGTTTCTATGTTTAAAATATCTTTCTATTATTCATATATTTTTCTATTTTTAATATATTTTTCTATTTTTAATATACTTTTTTTTATTAATATATTTTTCTGTTATTAATATATTTTTATATTATTAATATATTTTTCTATTATTAATATATTTTTCTATTATTAATACATTGTTCGATTTTTAATATATTTTTTATTATTAATATATTTCTCTATTTTTAATATATTTTTTATTAATAATCTATTTTTCTTTTATTAATATATTTTTTTATTATTAACATATTTTTTTATTATTAATATATTTTTCTGTTATTAATATTTTTTTTATTTTTAATATATTTTTCTATTATTAATATATTTTTCTATTTTTAATATATTTTTCTATTGTTAATATATTTTTCTATTTTTAATATATTTTTCTATTATTAATATATTTTTCTATTTTTAATATATTTTTTTATTATTAATATATTTTTCTTTTATTAATATATTTTTCTATTTTTAATATATTTTTCTATTATTAATATATTTTTCTATTATTAATATATTTTTCTATTTGTAATATATTTTTCTATTGTTAATATATTTTTCTATTTTTAATATATTTTTCTATTATTAATATATTTTTCTATTTTTAATATATTTTTTTATTATTAATATATTTTTCTTTTATTAATATATTTTTCTATTTTTAATATATTTTTCTATTATTAATATATATTTCTATTATTAATATATTTTTCTATTTGTAATATATTTTTCTATTGTTAATATATTTTTCTATTATTAATATATTTTTCTATTATTAATATATTTTTCTATTTTTTATATATTTTTCTATTTTTAATATATTTTTCTATTATTCATATATTTTTCTATTTTTAATATATTTTTTATTATTCATATATTTTTCTATTTTTAATATAGTTTTCTATTATTAATATATTTTTCTATTATTAATATATTTTTCTATTTTTAATATATTTTTCTATTATTAATACATTTTTCTTTTATTAATATATTTTTCTATTTTTAATATATTTTTTATTATTAATATATGTTTCTATTTTTAAAATATCTTTCTATTATTCATATATTTTTCTATATTTAATATATTTTTCTGTTATTAATATATTTTTTTATTTTTAAAATATCTTTCTATTATTCATATATTTTTCTATTTTTAATATATTTTTCTATTTTTAATATATTTTTCTATTATTAATATATTTTTCTATTTTTAATATATTTTTCTATTATTAAAATATTTTTCTATTATAAATATATTTTTCTATTTTTAATATATTTTTCTAATATTAATATATTTTTCTATTATTAATATATTTTTCTATTATTAAAATATATTGCTATTATTAAAATATATTTCTATTATAAATATATTTTTCTATTATTAATGCATTTTTCTATGTTTAATATATTTTTCTATTATTAAATATCTTTCTATTATTAATATATATTTCTATTATTAATATATGTTTCTATTATTAAAATATATTGCTATTATTAAAATATATTTCTATTATAAATATATTTTTCTTTTTTTAATACATTTTTCTATGTTTAATATATTTTTCTATTATTAAATATCTTTCTATTATTAATATATTTTTCTATTATTAAAATATTTTTCTATGTTTAATATATTTTTCTATTATAAATATATTTTTCTATTATTAAAATATTTTTCTATTATTAATATATTTTTCTCTAGTATATATATATATATATATATATATATATATATATAGTAATTTATAAAATATATATGGTGATTAAGCTACACTAAATATTCCGCGTTTCATCCACTCTAGAGTTGAATATTGCGTGTAGCTTAATCGCCATATATATTTTATAAATTACTAACTAGGTCTACCTACATATTGAGCACTTTTTAAGTTAATTACTTAAAGTTTACGCATAAATCTATACTTTCGTATATTAATTTTATGTGAGTAAATTAAGTAGTTATATATATATACATATATATATATATATATATATATATATATATATATATATATATATATATATATATATATATATACTAATTTTCCTAAATAAAGATTCTTATAATGAAAAATAATATTTTATATAAATTTTGCAAGTTTTGAAAAAAAATCCAAGTTCAACGAATACCTTTTTTATTAGATTTCATAGCATATATATCGTGTAATATAATAATTTGTCAAGTTGCAAACATGAAGTTTTCTCAGTTGGTCATTTATTACTTTTCAAAAGCTATCCATTAGAATATTGCGACTAACAAGTCTGCAAAATTATGTTATTGCTGCATATTTAGTCCCGTACTCATCAGATGTTTACCTTAAAAATCTTAGAAAAAAACACCATTTTAAGAAAACTTACATGGTTTATGCAACCGACACGCTCTGTCGTTCCTTATCGTTTCGAATATAATAGTTGTATATAAGTTTGAATATAAACATTGTTTTCAAAATCGCTCTAAAAATATTTTACATTTCAACACCCAACATAAAATCGTGACATAATGTTATATCAGCACGATTATATTTTGCTTTAAATGAAAATAAACTTTTAGTATAATCATCATTTTTAATGTTTAACTTCATAATTTTGATTGCATTAGAAATTATCGCACATATCTTTTGTCTAGTTCATTTTTTAACATATATGATGCATAACGATGCCATTTTTCCTCTTTCACTATGTACCACTGCAAGTGTATTTTTTATATATATAAACATTAAGAACGTGTTCGAAATAGCAGAATCAGTTAATATTGTTTTTATGCATCGACTCTCAATTGGGCAAAATCTGCAATCAGCAGTTTCTTTTAGCCAATCTGAGAACAAAAATTTTGACTTAAAACCCATTTTTAATTTCGAAAGAGTTTCTGATCTTTAGCTAATCTGTACAAGTCCTGGACATGAATAAAAGTTTTTAGTGTGTAGCTAATCTGTACAAGTCCTGGACATGAATAAAAGTTTTTAGTGGGTAGCTAATCTGTACAAGTCCTGGACATGAAAAAGAGTTTTTAGTGGGTAGCTAATCTGTACAAGTATTGGACATGAAAAAAGAATTTTTGGTGGGTAGCTCATCTGTGCAAGTCCTGGAGATGAAAAAGAGTTTTTAAAGAGTAGCTGGTCTGTATAAAACTCGGACTTTAAAATTTTGCAGCAAATATCTTTTATAGAACAATTCCGGTTTCTGATTGGTTGCTAGCAGAGCATGGATTCATTTGATTGGTCAATTCCTGTCACCGGTGTCGATAAGTATAACCTTCTAATTATTTATATATCAAAAATATTGCCGCAATTTTGTGCATACTATAAAAACCATAACACACATCTGTCTTGTATTCCTCCTTTCGCCAGCCGTTGTGTGCATGGCATAAT
The DNA here is from genome assembly GCF_053919585.1 of Euprymna scolopes. Taxonomy (NCBI): domain Eukaryota; kingdom Metazoa; phylum Mollusca; class Cephalopoda; order Sepiida; family Sepiolidae; genus Euprymna; species Euprymna scolopes. Next base: position 5,029,673 of record NC_136502.1, read on the forward strand.
TTTGCCTAGCATGCAACGACAAGTATGAGAGACCTTTACTGACTAAGCGTCAACATATATACTTTGTATATAATTGTCTAAAGATGTATGCGTGTTTACCTGATAAAAATTCGTTTTTTTCTTTTCGGTGAATTAAATTTCGTTTAAACACAATAATGCAAATCAAGCAAGTCGAAATTCGAACTACGTTGTTGCTAATCACTTCCGGCAAACAAAATAGGCTTTAAAAAGCGTGACCTTTATGATGAGGTCAGACTTTATATCTTTCAGTGTGATTTAGTTTGGTCGTGTCATTAGCTTCACAAACAAGATTTTTTCTTCTGTTGGATATGCGAAAATGAAATATGGACTTTTTAGTGCATTTTGCAATAATTTTAAGCTCATCTAAAAAACGAAATTTTCTATAATACAAAACCCTAAAGTAATGTCGAATATTTCAAGATCGTATCGTTTTTAAATAGACATCTAAACTAGTAAGAAATCATCCAATAAAAGATCATCATCATCATCATCATTTACATCATCATCAGCAGCAGCAATAGTAGCAGTTGACTCTGTTACAATCGTCAACAAGACTGGATGCTTAATTTTCTCTTCTAGGGACCATCACGGGTGTACCTTAACACCACCAAAAAAAAACAATGAGATGCTCTCTCTCTCTCTCTCTCTCTCTGTCTCTCTCTCTCTCTCTCACACACACACACACACACACATACACACACGCATATATATGACAGGCATTTCGTCTGTGTGTGTGAAGTTCGTTCCCTATGAATTCCAAAAGCGGAATGAAATTTCACACAAATGTATTTTATGTGTCTGGGAGTGTTCTTATATGGGTTTTGTATCGGAATACAATAACATAGAATATAGTATAGAACAATCTGATTTTAATTAAAGTTTACATTGATACAACCTTACATTAAAAGTACATTTCAGAAGCTTTATCACCGCACAAGCAGAAAGGCCTGATGTATAAAAGCAACAGTAGGTCCTATGATAAGAGAGGAGTACATTCAAAATGAATGTTTCTGTTTAGAGCACAATCGAACCATGACACTTGATATTCGCATTTTAAACTTTAATTCAAGTCATTATATAAAAATAATTTCATAAAATCAACAGTAGGTTCTCTACAGTGCAATGTTGACTAAGCCACTGTAAGGAGGCGGTTGGTGCCTGACTAAAGAAAGCAATCAATAGATTTGATTGATGAGTTGGAAATTTCACCGAGGGACAGACACACATTTTATGCTTATTTAAAAAAAAGCAGCATATTATGAATGTATCGGATTGTTGGTGGGAAGGACTATCAATAGATTGATGTGACGTTATTTTAAGTTTTAGGAATATTTTGTGCCGAGGAGTGCCCCTGATGGTATAAAGAAAATAGAAAAAATACATCTGCAGAGAACTACTATATGAAAATACCAGTAATTGCCAGAAACAATTGAACGCACGTATTGTTAAAAAACTGAAACTTTTTTGAAAGGAACAGAAAAAACCTTTTCCTGGTGAAGTGGTATATCATAATAATATATATATATATATATATATATATATATATATATATATATATAATTTTTAAAATGTAATTATCCACTGACACCTGTTTCGTCGTCTACGACTCATCAGAGTGGTTGAATATAGCGAGATCCACATTTTAAACTTTAATTCAAGTCATTATATAAAAACATTTTATAAAATCAACAGTAGGTTCTCTACAGTGCAATGTTAACTAAGCCACTGAAAGGAGGCAGTTGGTGCCTGACTAAATAAGCCAATCTCGCTATATTCATCCGCTCTGATGAGTCGTAAACGACGAGACACGTGTCAGTGGCTAATTTCATTTTAAAAATAATATATATACCGCTCCCCATGTGGGGGTACCAAATTGGTTATGGGAAAATTATTCCCAGCTTGCATTTACGTAAAAATGCGCTATCGTAAATAATTGAATTCATTCAAAACATATCGCTAAAACCAAAACAAACAACATTTATATATATATATATATATATATATATATATATATATATATATATATATATATATATATATATATATATATATATACAAAGCTTTCTCTTTTCTTTTCTTCTGATGAGAAGCATTAAGCTTTGAAATAGCAGGTTTAAGGTATTCAAGAATAATAACTACGGAATTTTACGATGTTATTAAGAGTGCTCAATAAAAGAAGAGCAAGCTATATCTTTATAAATGAAACAAATTTACATAATCGCGTCACTGGAATACTAATGTTTTGGACAAATGGTTGGTTAAAACCAGATGTCCTCGTCAGGCGACTTAATAAATGGCTGCTTTCCACAGAAAAACTATACCTCAAATCTCTCCTCAAGGATTTATTAAGTCGCCTGATGAGGACTTCTGGTTTTAACTGACTATTTGTCCGAAATATTTACATGCCCAGTGTTGCAACCATGTAGATTTGTTGAGAGTAATATATATATATATATATATATATATATATATATATATATATATATATATATATATATATATAGTTATTTTCATATTCAAACAACATCACAGTTCACACGAGCCATGACGGTCAACAAACCAGAAGTTCAAGATTTGAGTTTCACCCTCATTTGGTGTCATCAGTTGAACCCGAATCTCTTGCATGTGAGGCGAGTACCTTGAACAACCACGCGCCAGACACAAGAAAGTGTATTAACAAACACAGATCAAGGAAACCGCGGCGAAATCCGACAATGGAATATACCTCCTTTGTTTCAATCCGACGATGGAATATACCTATTTCGTTTCAATCCAATGATAGAATATACCTCCTTCGTTTCAATCTGATGATGGAATATACCTACTTCGTTTCAATCCGACGATGGAATATACCTACTTCGTTTCAATCCGACGATGGAATATACCTCCTTCATTTCAATCCGACGATGGAATATACCTCCTTCGTTTCAATCCGACAATGGAATATACCTCCTTCGTCTCAAACAAGGAGTAAAAAAGAATACTACTACAAAAAAAAAAAAAGAAAAAAAGAGAAACAAAACATCCTATATGTGAGACATCGACTTAGGTTCTCGGTGGTTGGATGAAGGAGATATATTCCATAGTCGGATTTCGTCACGGTTTGCTTGATCTGTACAAGTTAAAATATTTTTTTGTGTGTGGCGCGCTTGCTCGAGTGGCAGATTATTGCCTCGCATGAAAGAGATTTTGGTTTTGAATCGCGAATGCGGATGTGTTTAACTGATGAGCGAAACTCGAGTTTTGGTTTCAGGTTTGTTGGCTTTCATGGCCTATATGAGCTGCGACGTTGTTTGTGGAAAAAATTCTAATATATATATATATATATATATATATATATATATATATGCATGTGTATATAGAGATGAAAAAGGAACAAACAAAATTATATGATCATCATAGTTTTGCATTTATTATAAGATTTTCTCGAAATGATGAAATAAAGACGAAATGTTGATTAACATATAATCTTCGTTCGTTCCTTTTTTATCTCTCCATCTTGCTAGAAAAATTATTTCCATAATGCTCATTATATATATATATATATATATATGCATAATATATATATATATATATATATATATTAAATTAAATCAGCCCAAAAAATCCCTTTCCCAATTAAACCCAAAACTAACTGTAATTGTATTAACAAACATCTTTGCCCACTCAATAATGATTGTATCCATAAAGATGTTTATATTCTTGCACTATTACTGAGCTCCCACGCAATCCTCCCATAACAGACACTAATATTTCGTCTTCAAGTTATTCTTCTTCCCATCCTCCATCTGATATACTTACTAATCCAATACACCATTCGAGCAGCCCTTCCATCTACAATCATACAACTAGTAATTATGATGATGATAATAATAATAATAATAATAATAATAATAATAATAATCATAATATTAATGAGAATAACTATATTTCTCCTAACAGCCATCCTAACACTAACAACACTCGTTATCCCCTCCAAAATATTTCTCATACAGACATTGTCCCACCATTTGTTGAACACTATGAACAAAATTCAAACTATTTAACTAATACAAATCAGCAAATTAATATTAATACCAGACCTCGAGCTTTTAATAAAGTACATACATATATCGGCGCTACTTCAACATTAATTAAGAAAAGAATATCAAACCACATTTCTTCTTTTAACAACCATAATTCTAATAATAACCAAGGAACTTCTCTAACCACTTTAATTAAAAAACTTAACTCTAACAATACCCCCTTCTCAATCAAATAGACTATCATAAAAAAGTTAAGTCTTATACTCCAGGCTCTAAGCCATGTCGCCTCTGTACAACCGAAGCTATAACTATAATTACTTCCCCTCAAAGTAACAATATAATAAATTTTAAAAATGAACTGATCTCTTTCTGTAAACATAAGTCCAAATTTAATTATGGCAATTTTGAAATTACATAGTTATTACTTTTACCTTTTATATAGATATAAAATATTTTTTCTTTAACTTTTTCGTTTTTCGACATATTTTTTAATACTTTATAATTTAATGATCCTTTATTTTAATTCTTTATCTTTTCTTTGCATGGCCGGTTTTTTATCTGCATTTTCTGTTTTATTCTTTAAACTTTTCTATCTATCTAATATATCAATCTACCTACACTTTCATATCTTGTATGTATATTTACTTAAATTTTACTATATGAATTTACTTTTTTTTTAAAATTGCAGATACCGGCCATCTTCTCCCCTTAAATAATTTTTATTTTTTTCTTATTTTATTTTATTTTATATTATATATTATATTTTATATTTTATTTTTTATTATATTTTATTTATTTTTTATTTATTTATTTATTCTTTATTTTCTATTTATTATATATTTATTTATTTTTTTCCTTTTTTATTTTTTATTTTCCTTTTAGTGTCGTTTAATAACTCTTGCTGACATTTTTTTAAGTGATAACCTGTACATTTCAGTTGACCTATATTATTTTGCCCTATATATATTTTCGCGCCCTTAACATTTCTTGTCTGGGTTGTTTTGACTTTTGTTTCCCGTTATTTTATATTTAACTTTATCATTATTTTTTTTCTCTCTTCTTTTTCTTCCTAGATCTTTTTTATTTATAGTTATGTCTCGGAAGTAGAGTGAAAAGCACATCTTATTTTTCTTTTATTAATATTATTTTTTTTCCTTGTACACATGTTTGTGAATTATTCCATGGATTTCTGCCTTTGGATTATTATCGACGATCTTCTTCCAATTACGGGATGTCTTTGGATTTTACTTGTACAAATGGAAATTCTTTTAACTTTCTTGAAGTTTTACATTTGGATTTTACCGTCACTGGATTTTTTTATCTTCCACCAGACTATCCATTCATGTGTAATCACCTTTTTCTTTATCATATTCCCTCTGCTTAACTTATTTTGTTTTCAAGTAAGATCTTTGACTTACTTGTTGTTTCATCAAATACTTCTGCATGCAAAATCCGATCCCGCATTTTGCTAATTCCTACCCTCTGATGAGAAGGAGAGTATTTCTTCGAAACTCTGCGGATTAAGGACTATCCATTTATCTAGTGTTTCCTTTTCAGATTAAATATGTTTTTAACTCATTTCAAAGTGTTTTTTAACATATTTAATTAACTGTTTGCTCATATATATATATATTTATATATATTTATATATATATACCACCGCAACTGTCAAGAGAGCACTGATAATGACTTGTGTGAGATATTTAAGTGAGGTAACAACAACAGCAATAATAATAATAATAATAATAATAATAATAATAATAATAATAATAATAATAATTTAATGTGAGAACGCAAATTGCGTTGCCATGGTGATTGTAAGAATCGAAGAATAGTGACAATCTGGAGAGACCCTCCCCAATCCGATGACCCCAAGTATCAATTTTTCAATTTTTACCCTTTTAAATGCATTCCACATATCTACGAAATTTCAAGTCTAACATAAGTTGAAAGTTGTCCACACACACGCACACACACGCACACACACACACACACACACACACACACACACACACACACACTTTTGACCCAATATATAGTAATGATTTAAAAAGTAAAAAAAAAAATGACTCATGCGCCACCACCGATAATCAATACCAAAACGTTTAACTTGCGATTTAATTTTTCCTTTGACTGTACTATGAACACATGTTTACTACAAAGCTAAAAATTGAAACATGAACCAATAGCTTTTACGTCATTAGTATATGTATATGTATATTAGTAATGCTGTCGTTCTCGTGGCAAGTTCCATTTCTTCAGTTTTTAAAATTTTGCACTGATTTTCCTTGGCTCAATCCCAGATATAAAGTTTTGCATGGGTTCGAATACCCTATATATTAAGTTTCATGTCTGTAGACCAAAAACTCTAGGAGGAGTTTGGTAGGAAAAATTTTGTTAAACA
>NC_136502.1:5036222-5061222 GCF_053919585.1 Euprymna scolopes
CATTGACCAAGGTCTTATATGTGGGGTTGCCTCCACATATGGTCTTTGCTTGCAGTATCTGCCGGAACAGATGGTATTTATTTGCTCCCCCACCGAGCAAATTAAGCACAAGGCCGATTTTTAATGTGAGGAGTGAAGGGAGGGGGAAGGGAAAAAGGGGACCAGCTCCCGAGAGGTGGGAAATGGGAGCTGGTTAATGGTCAGGCATGTGGGGTTGCCCCCACATCTGGTCTTTGCTAGTCATAGCTAGTCATAGCTTGCAGCATCTGCCGGAACAGATACTACACTGTGATCTCGGCCCAAAGGCCAGATCTGCACCTATTGGCCTGATTGTCAAGAACAGATTCTTGACTGGTACTTTTCGACCCAGTCTCCATGCAACTGAAGGAGCAAGGAGACTCTTCCTCCAACATTAAAATAATGAAGAAGGTATTGGGGGAGTATAGCTCTATTAGAAAATTTCTTGTTGTAAACAAGTGAATATGTTATTACGAGACCCAATTATCACCTTTATGATAAAACAACATGAGTACTGAATGTAAATCAGTTAAGTTCTGTGTGTGCGTGCATGCGTGTGTATGCGTGTGATATCATCATATAGTGTAAAAGAAGAAACTCCAAATGTTGTTCTGCGTTAGTTATCTGGTCACGTGAGACGCCAGCAATTTTTTTTTCTTGGCCAATCTACTCTTGCTCGGCTTTGACTCCAATCTCTCTGATCTCTGTCGGTGGACTTCTGATCCACCAACCGTCCAAAATTGAAAACTGCCCTCAACTGTCACAAACTCAAACTGACCGTAAACTATCCCTGTCGTAAAATTTATTGTCATTCTTAAAACTGTAGGTAAACTAACTCTAAATATATCAGCATGTATGTCTGATTTTTTGTTCCAGTCACCTGCCACACCTTGATTAACAATCCTATCTTAGCTTCATTTTGTGTGTCTTGTTGAGCAAGTACTTCTCCATTGTTTTTTCTACTAATTTTCTATACATTTTGTTCTGATGATCAGCTTATTTCCTTATTTTTTTTTGTTTTTCTTCCTAAAACGTGAGCGGAGGGGGGGGTGACATAATATTTTTTTAATCAGCAACATTCAGAGAATTGTCCAATTTCGATAACAAGTTAGACCATTTAAAGAATTAATTATATATTTTGCTCGCTGTCCCTAATCGGCGTTGCTCGGGATGACTTTTACTTTATGTGACTTAAAAATAAAATAAAATTTGTGTCCTCCATAAACAAAGAGAAATGGTTTGTTATGAATGAAACAATAGTTATTTTGATTTGCTTTAAATTGTTGCCTTTGAAAATGATATCAGACCTGGTTTGATTCTGGAAGGAATTGCAAAGCTTCTCAGCTGTGGAATACGTTACCATGGGATTGCTTCCTCTCTGATTGGTTGTCTTCAAATCCAACACAATCTTGCACCATCTATAATATAAATCTCACCTGTCTATTTAAATGTATGTATGTATGTATGTATGTATGTATGCGAATGAACCCTTTTTCGGCATCAACGGCCAACTAGCACTGTGTGTGTTTGTGTGTATGTATGTGTGTGTTGGGATGGAGGGGGCTCCAGTAAGCCGTGGTGAAGGCAACCTTTCTAGGAGAAGCAAATCTCTGATTTAAAAAACCATAAAGTGGGAGACCAGTACCCGCATTAAGCGGGTCTGCAGTTTAACTTGTTGCTGGCTATCTTGCTCTTGCTTGTTGCTGGATCTCAATATTTTGAACCGAGAGAGAGACTTAGCTGTCGTACAAAGCTAAGACTCTGTAACATCATCTGTGTATAGATACTCCCTAAGGATTTGTCTATAAAAATGGTCCTGTGGCGATGGAAGTCATTTTTAGACTCAAGGACTTTAAGTGTCTGAGAAAGTGGCACTCGTCTGACAAGACGTTGCAATCATCATGTATGTATGTATGTATGTATGTATGCCTAAAACTTTCGACAGAGGCAATGAATTCTCACGAAATCAGTAGCACTTTGAGGCTCAACGTCTCGGACAACAAATATCAAAAAATTGGCCAAAAACATTAATTCCTTCACCCTAAACTGGACAGTTTTCTACAAGGAGGGGTCGATTTTTTTGCGAGCCATTTTTGCAAGTCATTGTATCGGTTGGATTGACTTTGCCTAATTTTAATGTTCTGAACTTCTGGTCGCATCATGGCATTGTAGTAAAACGTCAGATTTTCTTTCATTTTCTTTTCCGCTTTCGTGTCACGGGTTCAAACCTGCCTGTGTACTACCATTTCTTATTTTTTTTTGCTCAACACACACCTTGAAACACCCGGGCAATGCCGGGCACCCAGGCTAGTAAGTAATAAAGTCATATGATTTATTAATGCTGGTACTCCTATAGTGTTCCTCATTTTTGACTGGAAATCATTTCTGTCCAATAAACCCTTTTGGCCTTGATAAATGATGACCCAATAGAAAAACATTGATAAAAAATTATGAATATTTTATTTGAAGTTCAAAACCATCTTCGAAACCTAGTAAGTGATATCCCTTTCTCTTTTCTGCAACCTCTCTCCCACAGAAGAGACGTTGTGGACCTGTCTCTGCTCTATCTTTATTTTCATGGCAAGTACTCGTCTGAGTTCCAATTTATGGTCCCTCTTGCCAAACTTTCACAAAAACATACTCATCTAGCTACAACCACCATCAACAATTTCCGCCACTCTCTATCTGCCTCTAAATTTAAACACCAATTCCATGAACAAAGTTTATTTCCTAGAACTAACTTCCGGTAGAACTCTGTTCTACTGGCTTTCTTTCCAGCTGATTACAATATGGTCGTCTTCAAGTCAAATGTATATAATATATAATCAAATTTTACTCAATTTTAACCACTAACGTTCACCATTATCCTCGAGTGGCCATCGAGCTTTGATAAGTCGTGTACCCTTGTAAAAAAACAAAAACAAAAACAAAAAAAAACGGACACGACTTCACAATCCACAAATAAGCTTAAGGAGATACTAATTTTGTAGGACGTAAATATCGAAAATATATTGCTTTATTATATTATTGAAATAAGGAAGAAAAATGTTCAAATTTAACAGAATTGAAATGTGGAATAAATTAACACAAATACCTCTTTTCTATTGAGTCATGTCTTATTAAGGCTAAGAGTTACTCGATGATAAAGATCAATGAAATTCAAATGATTGCCAGCCGAAAGGTTAGGAACACTATGAAAGTACTAAAGTTGATCAATATAACTGAAGTAAGTTTAATTTGGGACGAGTTATAACAAGTATTTGCTGACATTGGATTCGAAGACGACTATGTTGTAATCAGCAGGGAAGCAGTCACATAGTAATGTGTTCCACAGACAGGCAGCTGCTGCTGCAAAAAAGCATTGTCCATGGAAATCTTGCTGTGAATGGATTATATTCAGTTCTCACAACGTTTTGGCCGATGTAACTTTAGCAAGAACCCATTGCGTAACCGATAAAGTAGTGAGTAAAATTCAGTTGATTAAATTAAGGATTCTATTCGAAATTCCATACAGATTTCTGAATTCGACAAGGTCGTATGTATATTTGAATTATCCAAGCTACTGTTCTAATCTTGAGTGTTATTCTCACAACGTTTCAGCCGATGTAACCTCCGACCTTCTTAAGGTCTATCTTGTCCAACTCGGGAATTTTTCTTTCAAACTCAGGAATCTGTACATAATTTCAAACAAAAGTGTTTATTTAATCCATGCGAAGGTTACATCGGCCGAAACGTTATCAGAATAACGCACAAGATGAGAACAGTAGTCTAAAAAAAAATAATACAAATTATCAATCCTCATCTCAAACTGAAGAGACATCTTCCACGATTGTTTTAAAATTATGTCTCTTTAAGTCAGAAGTGAGAGTTGAAAGTATGAGCAGGTTTAATATGCGTTCCTTGCTTCCAGTCCGTGTCGAGATGGTTAGGAAATAGGTAGCGCTGGCTAAGCACATACGCAAATATTCCATTCCATAAGTCTGTACTTGCATCCAGACGAATATTTAGTTGCAAACAAACAAATTCATGGAAAGATGAGGATGGGGGAAAGTTTGTATTGTACACGTGAAGATGATAACAGATCTTGAAAATCAATCGTTTTTTTGTGTTTTTTTTTTTCACGTTTATCGTTTTTTGTTTCTAATCCAGACTGCATACCTACCTGAGTTTATATGCTGACTTCGACTAACTACGCAGCTACTAATCTAACTGCCTGCTGATCGATTTATCTAACAATTTAATCTAACTCATTCCCCCTCCCCCTCACTCTTTCTGTTTATACATCATTGTCATCGTCATCGTCGTCATTGGCATCGTAATCATCGTCATCATCATTGTTGTCATCGTCATCATCTTCATCAGCGTCATCATCACCATCATTGCTATTGTTATCATCGTCATTGTCATTATCATTGTCGTCCTCGTCCTCGCCATCATCATCATAATCATCATCATATCATTATCATCATCATTGTTGTCGTCATTGTCGTCGTCGTCATCGGCATCATCATCATCATCATCATCATCATCATCATCATCATCATCATCATTGTCATCATCATTATCATCATTGTCGTCATCATCATCATCATTAACATCATTATCCTCGTCATCATCATCGTCATAACCATCACCATCATTGCCATCATCATCATTATCATCATTGTCATCGTCATCATCATCATTAACATCATTATCCTCGTCATCATCATCATCATAACCATTGTCATTGCGATAATCATCATCATCATCATCATCATCATAACCATCATCATCATCATAACCATCATCATCATTGCCATCATCATCATTAACATCATTTACCTCGTCATCATCATCGTCACCGTCATCATCATCATCATCATCATCATCATCATCATCATCATAACCATCATCATCATTGCCATCATCATCATTAACATCATTTACCTCGTCATCATCATCATCATCGTCACCGTCATCATCATCATCATCATCATCATCATCATCATCATCATCATCATCGGTTTAACGTCTGTTTTACATACTGGCATATGTTCGACAGTTTTCAGAAACTGACTTCCAAACCAACCTATCTCTGCCCAGGTCTTTATTTATCCCTCTTTCAAATCCATCCTTATCAATTTATCCCATGTTTTCCTTTGCCTTTCACAATTGAATTGAGCCTGCTACCTCAACTGTTCTACTTTTAATAATCCAAGAACTTCCATCGATTTTTTCAATGTGACCATAAAATCGAAGTTTTCTCTTCCACACAAACCTCCTGTACTGTCAAGATTTTACTCTTCCTCTGGGGTCATCTGATCTAAGCCTGTCTTTAAGTCTCTCATCACGCATCCGTCCTATCGTTTTCATGTCATTTGTTTCTGCGCAACCTTAGACTGTTTGTTTCTTTCACCATATCATAGAGTGTTACGTGTTACATTATCCAAACATTGAAGACTTCGTTACAGTGAGTATCTTAAACCTTGTGCTAAAAATCAATCGTTTTTTTTTCACGTTCATCTTTTTTTTCATACCTAATCGATATTGCATACATAGCTGAGTTTATGTGTTAATACAACGCAGCTACTGATCGATTCATCGAACAGTCGAACCCAGTGTCCCATGCTTGAAACGTTTAAACACTAAACAAACAAATTTAAATGATAAATAAAAAAATAAAAACAATAAATATTAAACAAAATTCTAAAAAATTAATAAATGTTGGTAATTCCACTTCTTTAAATGTCTATATACTAGCAGGCCATTCGGCGTTGCCCAATCGTAAAGTAAGCTTAAATATAATATTCTAATTTATAAAGATTTCATATTTATTATTATAGAGCCAATCCCCTGTTGATTATTATATTGTACCCAATATATAGTAATGATTTCTAAAGTAAAAAAAAAAAAAGACTTGGAAGTCATACGTTAGAATCAAAACAAAAAACATGTAGGTCTCCAGTATTATTTATTACCATCTGAGCTAAGTTTGCATAATAAAACATTAAAAATAATGTTGTTAAATGTATAAATGTATATTTACGCATGCATAGAAAATACACGTTTAGTTGTGTTATGTCTGCCGAGTTCTAATTTTTCAATTTAGACCTTTGAGCGGACGTATTTGGCCGATGTCAAAACATCGTTAATTCATGACCCAGCATCAGTCGTATAGCACAATAATGAGAAGCCTTGACTGTCATGTGGACAGTCGGGTTTCGATCCTGGCTTGAGGCAGTGACCTGTCTAGCCACGCTGATGAACTGTGAAACAATGTGGATGACTATATATATATATATATATATATATATATATATATATACTCGATGAAAGACAATAAACACATGTGTAAGGGCAGATGTGATGTAATTGGGAGGTAAGGATTGCACAATCTCAAACCACATCTCTCCTATGTTGACACTGTTGGAGTCTAGTGGCAAGGAGAGGTCCAAGACAATTAGAAAAATGCCGTGATAAATGGAGAGCCCATACAGCACCTAGAATTCCCAAATGGTCACACATTTTTGTACTAACTAAGCTCAACATTGTTTAACTTCTGTACTCAAACGGAATGGATCTGTCAACGTGATTATGCCAAATATATATATATATATATATATATATATATATATATATATATATATATATGTAGTAGAGATTTAGGAACGAGACATAGTCGGTATTGGTGAGAGAAGACGAAAACAAGTGGCAATTTACAAATCAATATATATATCAACATATATCAATATATCAATATATATATCAACATATATGTCTATATGAACATATATTTATTCAGTTGTATTAAATACAAATGAATTCATTTTCCACTCCATCATCTAGCATGTTTTGACTTGATCTGTCACGTCCACCATTTGAAAAGGGAATTTTTTCCTTAAATATATTATGGATATTGTCACAGACATAACAAGTAAGACATTTGTATTTAATACAACTGAATAAATATATGTATATATAGGCATATATGTATGTACTTATTGATTTGTAAATCGCCACTTGTTTCCGTCTTCTCTCATCAACACCGACTATATCTCATTCTTCGCATTGCGATAGCCTTCTAAATCTCTACTACTTACCTATCCCACACAATGCTTCAAGCAAACTACATATCAATTATACATATATATATATATATATATAAACAATACGGAATGACGATTAAAAGAAAAAATCTTTATTAACTAATCAAATCAATAAGAAAAAAATCGCTTTTTAGGCCATGGCATTTCAAAGCCTAATGATTCTCATATATATATACACATATATATATATATGTATATATATATATATATATATATATATATATATATATATATAACGTTCACCCTTATCCTCGAGTGGCCATCAGGCCTTGATAAGTGGTGTACCCTTGTAAAAAAAACAACAAAAAAAAAAACGGACACGACTTCACAATCCACAAATAAGCTTTTTTTTTTTTTTTTACACAGTGATCACCATTTATCAAGGCCCGGAAGCCACTCAGGGATAAGGGTTATTGCAAGTACATTACGTTAGTGTGGAGATTTGATGAAGTGTTTAATTAAGGGGGCGGTTCATTAGGAATTTGTTAACATTGGACTTGAAGACATCCAAGTTGTAGTCTGGAGGGAAGCAGGCAGACGGAACAGAGTTCCACAGGCGTGCAGTTCTAAGAAAGAAGCTTTGTTCATGGAATCCGGGTTTTGATTTAGGCACAGATATAGAGTGGGGGAAATTTTTGACAGTGGATTCAGCTAGACGAGTGTTTTTCGTGAAAGATTGGCAAGGGGGGACCAGAGATTGGAGTTCAGACGAGCACCTGCCATGGAAATAACGATAAAACAAGGATAGGCTCGCAACGTCTCTTCTATGGGAGAGAGGTTGCAGGGTAGAGAAAAGGGCATCCCCCACTAAGCCACGAAGTCTATTTTATACTCTGTCAAGGCAGGATAGGCTGTTTTTAGCAGCTCCTGTCCAGATATGGCAACAGTATTCCATCATTGGACGTACTTGGCTTAAGGAGGTACTGATTTTTTAGGACGTAAATATCGAAAATTATATTATTGAAATAAGGACACACACACACACACGCACACACTCACACACACACACACACACACACATATATATATATATATATATATATATATGTGTGTGTATATATGCATAAAGTTGTTAAAATATAAAGACAGACAAAATAAAATAGATGGAGGAATATACACAAAAATATAGCAAAATATATATGAAATGGAAAGAGGATAAAGTAATAGCAATAATATTATAATGATATAATAATGATATTATCATGATATTAGATAACAGTAGAGATATAGAAGCCATACAAATATGCAATATGTGTGAATGTACATATATATATATGTGTGTGTGTGTGAGTGTGTCTGTGTGTATGTGAGTGTGTGTGTGAGTGTACATGTATATTTTATATATATATATATACATATATATATACATATATATATATATATATATATGTATATATATATTTCTTGAAGGTACCACTTTACAAGGAACAGATACATATATACTTGCTCATTTTCAAACTGTTAGATTTTTATTGGTTGTTGGCATACAAATTCGTTAATTATAATTTTGCACTACTGGGAAAGCTCATCAGCGCATAAAAAAAACAACAAATTTCCTCAGATTTTGTGAACAGGATTCTCTTATTTACATGACAGGTATTCACCACACACACACACACACACACACACACACACACACACACATGTGCGTCTGCACACACACACACACATGTGCGTCTGCACACACACGTGCACACACAAACACACACACATATATTTATATATAAAAACAATCTACATAAACTAAAATGTGTGTTTATAGGCAAACAAGTTCACAGTAAAGAATTCTGAAGACTTGTAATCTGATCACAAATCCATGGGTAAAATGTTTCAGAGATTTCTCAAATTTCTATGGAAAAAAATGTCGGTTAAAAATATGTTCGAATGTATTTTTCTCTTCAGAGTTGTAGAGATTTTATTTCATGCATTATTTCCTCATTGGATTCGCAGGAATATTGCAAAAAATGTTTTAAAACATTGAACGCTTCGGTTGTGATTGGTTTCAACATTCATAGCTCCCCCCAGAAAACAGCAAAAATGAAAAATTAGTGTGTGTGTGTGTGTGTGTGTGTGCGTGTGTGTGTGTGTGTGTGTGTGTGTGTGTGTATTGAGTGAATGAATGACAAAAGTCTATATTCCAAAGTTCACGATGTTGACCATCTTATAATTTATTCCTTGAATTCAGTTGACATGTACGATTCCTGAGAGTATCCATCAAGAACTGTAAATGTCAACTGAATTAAAGGAATAAATTATAAGATGGTCAAAATCATGAATTTTGGAATATAGACTTTTGCCATTTATTCACTATATTGCTCTGTAATTAAATTGACT
Source organism: Euprymna scolopes (assembly GCF_053919585.1). Lineage (NCBI taxonomy): Eukaryota > Metazoa > Mollusca > Cephalopoda > Sepiida > Sepiolidae > Euprymna > Euprymna scolopes. The sequence goes on from NC_136502.1 coordinate 5,045,663, forward strand.
TTCTTAAACAAGAATTGGTATATATTATAACAATATATATATTTCTATACAAATATATATATGTGTGTGTGTGTGTGTGTGTGTGTGTGTGTGTGTGTGTGTGTGTGTGCATGCATATATGTGTATATATAGTTTTATTTTCTTATATTTATCTTTGCTAGGGATGGTGCATTTTACCGGATGCCAAACATTCCCCTCGTTAGTTTAGTTACTCCAACCGATAGATCTTTTTAAGATTCTAACCGTTCCTTTAAGTGCTATTGTTTGTATTTCTCTTGCACTTGGTTCATTGGGTATATTCGCCAGATAGTTTTTGAAATTCTTTTTCCATAGCCCGGTTGCACCTAAAATGACTTGTATGATTGATACCTTCTTAAGATTCCAGTTTATTTTCATGTCGTACATAAATTGTTAGTATTTTGTTGTTTTCTCCCTTTCTGCCCTGTTAAGGTCAGCATCATTAGGGACGCTGACTTCAACTATGGTTGCTACTTTCTCCCTCTTGTTCCATATCACTGTGTCAGGCTTAATAGCCCCATTGTCTATGTATGTAGCTGTAGGAATTTCGTAGTCACAATGGATGGTGTATGACTTATTTCCAACTGTTATTTCTGGTAAACATGTTCTCAAGATTTGCTATTACATGGGATATTCAGGTTTTTACAGATTCCCAGGATTTGCTGTTTACTATATATTTCCAAATGTATACGTGTGTACATGCTTTGAATAACCACCTACGTTTCCAAGGGAGATGAACTGAGGAACTGATTATAACGGTTTTTATTGGGCAGGATCGTTATCATCTGCATAAAAGAATAATAATCATGTATATATATATATATATATATATATATATATATATATATATATATATACATAAATATAATATAATATAAAGCTGAATGTGTGTGTGTGTGTGTGTGTGTGTGTGTGTGTGGTCACGAATAGGCTCCTTTATGGTTGACTATTTTAAAAAACTGATTACATATAATGATAGAAGATGTATCGAGACACAGGAATGGGTATGTATGATCTGGCAGAACGGTGATTCATTAAAATTGTGGGGTCTGCGTTCGGGCCTGGTCCACAAAGTATGGAAATAAAAAATGTAAAAATTAAAAAAAAAAACAATCAAAAACAGCCTACAGAAAATGGACTCTGATTTATGAAATTATGATAGGTTATGAAAAGGAAGGGTTGTAAAGAGATAGCTTCGAATTTGGGGGTATCAAAACCAAAGCAAAATATGATGAAAGTAAAAATAAAATAGATAAACCCCATAATTTATTATACCATACCTGTTCACACTGAAACACTTATCACAATATTCTGTGGATCTATATTAAAAAACCTTGTTAAACTTTGTGACATATTTTCATTCTATGGAGGTCAGGCGAAAACGAGCACCCCATAATTTTATTATATCATATTTCTTCAAGCTGAAACATAATTATCAAAGTATACTTACGCAGATAGATATGAAAAGTCTTTATTAAAGTTTGTGCCTATTTCCATTTTATGGAGGCCAGGCGCGAACGCAGACCCCACAATTTTATCATACCATCCCTATTTAAGTTAAAACATACTTATCAAAGTATTATTATGTACATTTATATCAAAAACACTTGTAAACGTTTTTTAAAATTTTAAAATTTTTTATTTCCATACTTTGCGGACCAGGCGCGTACGCAGACCTCACAATTTTAATGAATCATCATTATGCCAGATCAAACATACCCATTCCTGTGTCTCGATACATCTTCTATCATTATATGTGATCAGTTTTCTATAATAGTCAACCATATAGGAGCCTATTCGTGACCAGACACACACAGACGTTCAGCTTTATATTATATACATACATACATGCATACATACATACATACATACATACATACACACACACACATATATATATATATCTTTATATATATATATGTATATATATATATGCATATATATATGTATATATATACATATATATATATACATATATATACATATATGTGTATACATATATATATATACATATATATGCATATATATATACATATATATATATATACATATATATATGTGTGTACATATATATATACACATATATATACATATATATATATATATATATATATATATATATAAGTGATGTTTGTTCGTATGAGAAATGATCTCTGTCAAACTACTTTTTCAATTTTTGGTCTACAAACTTGAAAGTTTATATATAATGTATTTGGATCAGTGGAACAAATTTGATTTAGGGTCAAAAAATAAAACTGGATCGTGACAAACATAAGTCTCATAAATGTGTTAATTCTACACAAGCGAAAATATACATTTTATACCTTGGCCAACGTAATTCATCAAAGTTTTTGTATGGATTTAGGTTTTGTTTTCAATTCTAGCTGATGCCATCTAAGTTATGTTTTTTTAAAACTTTTGAAATCACTTCTACATATTGGGTACAATATGGTAATCAATATGGTTTTGGCTCTATAATATTAATAAACACAAAATCTGCATGAATTCAAATATCAGATTTAAATGCATTTTACGATAGAGCATCGCCAGTTTATGGAAATACATTTATGGCAATTAAGCTACACAAAGGTACCTACCTTTTACATTTATAAGGATTAAAAAGGGATTCCTTTTTGCAGCTAAGTTGCCATAAACATATTCAAATAACTTACTACCTAGTTACAATCGTATATTAAGCATCGCTGAAGTGAATACTGAAAATCTATGCAGTATCTATATCTCCTTATAATATGAGAGATGAAATAATATATATATATAATTCATTACCCACACAGCAGCAGCCGTATAGCGTAATGGTGAGAAGCCTTAACTGTCAGTTGGGTGGTCGGGTTTCGATCCTGGTTTGAGGCAGTTGCCTGTCTAGCCGCACTGATGAGCTGTGAAACAGCGAAACAGTATTGTATGTGGATGACTATAATGCTCACTATCTTGGGTTGAGCATATTGGGAAGTGATATACAAACTGCCATTAGCATATTAAGCGACGCTCTTTGTGAAAACAAATTAAGCGGAGGCATTTGGACGATGTCAAAACATCGTTAATTCATTACCCACACAGCATCAGGTGTATAGCGTAATGGTGAGAAGCCCTGACTGTCATTTGGGCGGTTGGGTTTCGATCCTGGCTTGAGGCAGTTGCCTGTTTAGCTGCACAGATTAGATGTGAAACAGTGACCCAGTACTGTATGTGGATGACTATATATATATATATATATATATACTAGCAGGCAGACCGGACGTTGTCCCGGATTGAATGTGGATCGACAAATGTTCCACCCTCCATAACTTTTTTGTCATTGAATTCAGTGAAATCAACCATTTTTTTTTTTAACAAAATCGATTGATTGCTTACTTTAGTTAGGGATCCCCCCTCCGCAGAGTATAGGGAGCCTCCCTGCAACGACTTAGTCCACAATACATTCTAGTTTACATGATTCATGACTTTATAAAACCACCTGTAAATATTGGCTTCATTTCAAGTTTAAAACGTAAAATCAAGTACCATGGTTCAATTCTGCTCTAAAAAGAAACAATCATTTTTAATGCGCTCCTGTCTTATAAAAGAATCTACCGTTAATTTTATAGGTTTGGCCTTTCTGCTTATGTGGTGATAAAACTTCTCAAATTCACTTGTGATGTTAGGTTGTATGAAAGTGTTAACTTTCATCAAAATCAAACTTCCTTCTTTAATTGTATTTTTTTGATTATTGATTTTCGATACTTATCAAACGTATCAAACGCATAAAACCTATGTATGAACACTCCCAGATACATAAAGTACCTTCGTGTTAAATTTAAAAAATATCAGACAAGCCGTTTCGAAATCCATAGGAACTCTCATAGACACACAAACAAAGTTTCTTTTTATAACAGTAGAGATAGAGATAAACATCTATGCATCTATCTATCTATCTATCTATCTATCTATCTATCTATCTATCTATCTATCTATCTCTCTATCTATCTATCTCTCTCTCTCTCTCTCTCTCTCTCTCTATATATATATATATATATATATATATATATATATAATAATCCTCTAGACAACCCTCTCCCTCCACCCAACGTATACACCCAATACAAAATCCACTAATATGCTTATTATTAGACGTCACATTTTATCTTGTTACCTAGCACATCGCTTCCTGTCCTGATGAGAAGAATTAGGCTTCGAAATGCCTGGCATAAAGAGTATGAATGCCTCCTACACACTATATTGCATTCCCTTGTTTTAAATCCATACACACCAGTATATATTTTTCTGATATTAATATATTTTTCTATTATTAATATATTTTTCTATTATTTAAATATATTTCTATTATAAATATATTTTTCTATTTTAAATATATTTTTCTATTTTTAATATATTTTTCTATTTTTAATACATTTTTCTATGTTTAATATATTTTTCTATTATTAAAATATTTTTCTATTATTAATATATTTTCTATTATTAATATATTTTTCTATGTTTAATATATTTTCCTATTATTAATATAGTTTTCTATCTGTAATATATTTTTCTATTATTAATATATTTTTCTATTTTTAATATATCTTTATTATTAATATATTTTTCTTTTATTAATATATTTTTCTATTTTTAATATATTTTTCTATTATTAATATATTTTTCTTTTGTTAATATATTTTTTATTATTAATATATTTTTCTTTTATTAATATATTTTTTTATTATTAATATATTTTTTTATTATTAATATATTTTTCTGTTATTTATTTATTTTTTATTTTTAATATATTTTTTATTATTAATATATTTTTCTATTTTTAATATATTTTTCTATTATTGATATATTTTTCTTTTATTAATATATTTTTCTATTATTAATATATTTTTTATTATTAATATATATTTCTATTTTTAAAATATCTTTCTATTATTCATATATTTTTCTATTTTTTATATATTTATCTATTTTTAATATACTTTTTTATTATTAATATATTTTTCTGTTATTAATATATTTTTCTATTATTAATATATTTTTCTATTATTTATATATTTTTCTATTATTAATACATTGTTCTATTTTTAATATATTTTTTATTATTAATATATTTTTCTATTTATAATATATTTTTTATTAATAATATATTTTTCTTTTATTAATATATTTTTTTATTATTAACATATTTTTTTATTATTAATATATTTTTCTGTTATTAATATATTTTTTATTCTTAATATATTTTTTATTATTAATATATTTTCCTATTTTTAATATATTTTTCTATTATTAATATATTTTTCTTTTATTAATATATTGTTCTATTATTAATATATTTTTAATTATTAATATATGTTTCTATTTTTAAAATATCTTTCTATTATTCATATATTTTTCTATTTTTAATATATTTCTCTATTTTTAATATACTTTTTTATTATTAATATATTTTTCTGTTATTAATATATTTTTCTATTATTAATATATTTTTCTATTATTTATATATTTTTCTATTATTAATATATTTTTCTATTATAAATATATTTTTCTATTATTAATATATTTTTTATTATTAATATATTTTTCTATTATTAATATATTTTTCTATTATTAATATATTTTTCTATTATTAATATATTTTTCTATTATAAATATATTTTTCTATTATTAATATATTCTTCTATTATTAATATATTTTTCTATTTTAAATATATTTTTCTATTATTAATATATTTTTCTATTATTAATATATTTTTCTATTATTAATATATTTTTCTATTATAAATATATTTTTCTATTATTGATATATTTTTCTATTATTAATATATTTTTCTATTTTAAATATATTTTTCTATTTGTAATATATTTTTCTATTATTAATATATTTTTCTATTATTAATATATTTTCCTATTATTAATATATTTTTCAATTATTGATATATTTTTCTATTATTAATATATTTTTCTATTATTCATATATTTTTCTATTTTTAATATATTTTTCTATTATTAATATATTTTTCTATTTTTAATATATTTTTCTATTATAAATATATTTTTCTCTTATTAATATATTTTTCTATTTTTGATATATTTTTCTATTATTCATATATTTTTCTATTTTTAATATATTTTTTATTATTAATATATGTTTCTATTTTTAAAATATCTTTCTATTATTCATATATTTTTCTATTTTTAATATATTTATCTGTTATTAATATATTTTTCTATTTTAAAAATATCTTTCTATTATTCATATATTTTTCTATTTTTAATATATTTTTCTATTTTTAATATATTTTTTTATTATTAATATATTTTTCTATTTTTAATATATTTTTCTATTATTAAAATATTTTTCTATTATAAATATATTTTTCTATTTTTAATATATTTTTCTAATATTAATATATTTTTCTATTACTAATATATTTTTCTATTAGTAATATATTTTTCTATTATTAATATATTTTTCTATTATTAATATATTTTTCTATTATTAATATATTTTTCTATTATTAATATATTTTTTATTATTAATATATTTTTCTATTTTTAATATATTTTTTATTAATAATATATTTTTCTTTTATTAATATATTTTTTTATTATTAACATATTTTTTTATTATTAATATATTTTTCTGTTATTAATATATTTTTTATTTTTAGTATATTTTTTATTATTAATATATTTTTCTATTATTAATATATTTTTCTATTATTAATATATTTTTCTTTTATTAATATATTTTTCTGTTATTAATATATTTTTTATTATTTATATATGTTTCTATGTTTAAAATATCTTTCTATTATTCATATATTTTTCTATTTTTAATATATTTTTCTATTTTTAATATACTTTTTTTTATTAATATATTTTTCTGTTATTAATATATTTTTATATTATTAATATATTTTTCTATTATTAATATATTTTTCTATTATTAATACATTGTTCGATTTTTAATATATTTTTTATTATTAATATATTTCTCTATTTTTAATATATTTTTTATTAATAATCTATTTTTCTTTTATTAATATATTTTTTTATTATTAACATATTTTTTTATTATTAATATATTTTTCTGTTATTAATATTTTTTTTATTTTTAATATATTTTTCTATTATTAATATATTTTTCTATTTTTAATATATTTTTCTATTGTTAATATATTTTTCTATTTTTAATATATTTTTCTATTATTAATATATTTTTCTATTTTTAATATATTTTTTTATTATTAATATATTTTTCTTTTATTAATATATTTTTCTATTTTTAATATATTTTTCTATTATTAATATATTTTTCTATTATTAATATATTTTTCTATTTGTAATATATTTTTCTATTGTTAATATATTTTTCTATTTTTAATATATTTTTCTATTATTAATATATTTTTCTATTTTTAATATATTTTTTTATTATTAATATATTTTTCTTTTATTAATATATTTTTCTATTTTTAATATATTTTTCTATTATTAATATATATTTCTATTATTAATATATTTTTCTATTTGTAATATATTTTTCTATTGTTAATATATTTTTCTATTATTAATATATTTTTCTATTATTAATATATTTTTCTATTTTTTATATATTTTTCTATTTTTAATATATTTTTCTATTATTCATATATTTTTCTATTTTTAATATATTTTTTATTATTCATATATTTTTCTATTTTTAATATAGTTTTCTATTATTAATATATTTTTCTATTATTAATATATTTTTCTATTTTTAATATATTTTTCTATTATTAATACATTTTTCTTTTATTAATATATTTTTCTATTTTTAATATATTTTTTATTATTAATATATGTTTCTATTTTTAAAATATCTTTCTATTATTCATATATTTTTCTATATTTAATATATTTTTCTGTTATTAATATATTTTTTTATTTTTAAAATATCTTTCTATTATTCATATATTTTTCTATTTTTAATATATTTTTCTATTTTTAATATATTTTTCTATTATTAATATATTTTTCTATTTTTAATATATTTTTCTATTATTAAAATATTTTTCTATTATAAATATATTTTTCTATTTTTAATATATTTTTCTAATATTAATATATTTTTCTATTATTAATATATTTTTCTATTATTAAAATATATTGCTATTATTAAAATATATTTCTATTATAAATATATTTTTCTATTATTAATGCATTTTTCTATGTTTAATATATTTTTCTATTATTAAATATCTTTCTATTATTAATATATATTTCTATTATTAATATATGTTTCTATTATTAAAATATATTGCTATTATTAAAATATATTTCTATTATAAATATATTTTTCTTTTTTTAATACATTTTTCTATGTTTAATATATTTTTCTATTATTAAATATCTTTCTATTATTAATATATTTTTCTATTATTAAAATATTTTTCTATGTTTAATATATTTTTCTATTATAAATATATTTTTCTATTATTAAAATATTTTTCTATTATTAATATATTTTTCTCTAGTATATATATATATATATATATATATATATATATATATATATATAGTAATTTATAAAATATATATGGTGATTAAGCTACACTAAATATTCCGCGTTTCATCCACTCTAGAGTTGAATATTGCGTGTAGCTTAATCGCCATATATATTTTATAAATTACTAACTAGGTCTACCTACATATTGAGCACTTTTTAAGTTAATTACTTAAAGTTTACGCATAAATCTATACTTTCGTATATTAATTTTATGTGAGTAAATTAAGTAGTTATATATATATACATATATATATATATATATATATATATATATATATATATATATATATATATATATATATACTAATTTTCCTAAATAAAGATTCTTATAATGAAAAATAATATTTTATATAAATTTTGCAAGTTTTGAAAAAAAATCCAAGTTCAACGAATACCTTTTTTATTAGATTTCATAGCATATATATCGTGTAATATAATAATTTGTCAAGTTGCAAACATGAAGTTTTCTCAGTTGGTCATTTATTACTTTTCAAAAGCTATCCATTAGAATATTGCGACTAACAAGTCTGCAAAATTATGTTATTGCTGCATATTTAGTCCCGTACTCATCAGATGTTTACCTTAAAAATCTTAGAAAAAAACACCATTTTAAGAAAACTTACATGGTTTATGCAACCGACACGCTCTGTCGTTCCTTATCGTTTCGAATATAATAGTTGTATATAAGTTTGAATATAAACATTGTTTTCAAAATCGCTCTAAAAATATTTTACATTTCAACACCCAACATAAAATCGTGACATAATGTTATATCAGCACGATTATATTTTGCTTTAAATGAAAATAAACTTTTAGTATAATCATCATTTTTAATGTTTAACTTCATAATTTTGATTGCATTAGAAATTATCGCACATATCTTTTGTCTAGTTCATTTTTTAACATATATGATGCATAACGATGCCATTTTTCCTCTTTCACTATGTACCACTGCAAGTGTATTTTTTATATATATAAACATTAAGAACGTGTTCGAAATAGCAGAATCAGTTAATATTGTTTTTATGCATCGACTCTCAATTGGGCAAAATCTGCAATCAGCAGTTTCTTTTAGCCAATCTGAGAACAAAAATTTTGACTTAAAACCCATTTTTAATTTCGAAAGAGTTTCTGATCTTTAGCTAATCTGTACAAGTCCTGGACATGAATAAAAGTTTTTAGTGTGTAGCTAATCTGTACAAGTCCTGGACATGAATAAAAGTTTTTAGTGGGTAGCTAATCTGTACAAGTCCTGGACATGAAAAAGAGTTTTTAGTGGGTAGCTAATCTGTACAAGTATTGGACATGAAAAAAGAATTTTTGGTGGGTAGCTCATCTGTGCAAGTCCTGGAGATGAAAAAGAGTTTTTAAAGAGTAGCTGGTCTGTATAAAACTCGGACTTTAAAATTTTGCAGCAAATATCTTTTATAGAACAATTCCGGTTTCTGATTGGTTGCTAGCAGAGCATGGATTCATTTGATTGGTCAATTCCTGTCACCGGTGTCGATAAGTATAACCTTCTAATTATTTATATATCAAAAATATTGCCGCAATTTTGTGCATACTATAAAAACCATAACACACATCTGTCTTGTATTCCTCCTTTCGCCAGCCGTTGTGTGCATGGCATAATTTTGCCTAGCATGCAACGACAAGTATGAGAGACCTTTACTGACTAAGCGTCAACATATATACTTTGTATATAATTGTCTAAAGATGTATGCGTGTTTACCTGATAAAAATTCGTTTTTTTCTTTTCGGTGAATTAAATTTCGTTTAAACACAATAATGCAAATCAAGCAAGTCGAAATTCGAACTACGTTGTTGCTAATCACTTCCGGCAAACAAAATAGGCTTTAAAAAGCGTGACCTTTATGATGAGGTCAGACTTTATATCTTTCAGTGTGATTTAGTTTGGTCGTGTCATTAGCTTCACAAACAAGATTTTTTCTTCTGTTGGATATGCGAAAATGAAATATGGACTTTTTAGTGCATTTTGCAATAATTTTAAGCTCATCTAAAAAACGAAATTTTCTATAATACAAAACCCTAAAGTAATGTCGAATATTTCAAGATCGTATCGTTTTTAAATAGACATCTAAACTAGTAAGAAATCATCCAATAAAAGATCATCATCATCATCATCATTTACATCATCATCAGCAGCAGCAATAGTAGCAGTTGACTCTGTTACAATCGTCAACAAGACTGGATGCTTAATTTTCTCTTCTAGGGACCATCACGGGTGTACCTTAACACCACCAAAAAAAAACAATGAGATGCTCTCTCTCTCTCTCTCTCTCTCTGTCTCTCTCTCTCTCTCTCACACACACACACACACACACATACACACACGCATATATATGACAGGCATTTCGTCTGTGTGTGTGAAGTTCGTTCCCTATGAATTCCAAAAGCGGAATGAAATTTCACACAAATGTATTTTATGTGTCTGGGAGTGTTCTTATATGGGTTTTGTATCGGAATACAATAACATAGAATATAGTATAGAACAATCTGATTTTAATTAAAGTTTACATTGATACAACCTTACATTAAAAGTACATTTCAGAAGCTTTATCACCGCACAAGCAGAAAGGCCTGATGTATAAAAGCAACAGTAGGTCCTATGATAAGAGAGGAGTACATTCAAAATGAATGTTTCTGTTTAGAGCACAATCGAACCATGACACTTGATATTCGCATTTTAAACTTTAATTCAAGTCATTATATAAAAATAATTTCATAAAATCAACAGTAGGTTCTCTACAGTGCAATGTTGACTAAGCCACTGTAAGGAGGCGGTTGGTGCCTGACTAAAGAAAGCAATCAATAGATTTGATTGATGAGTTGGAAATTTCACCGAGGGACAGACACACATTTTATGCTTATTTAAAAAAAAGCAGCATATTATGAATGTATCGGATTGTTGGTGGGAAGGACTATCAATAGATTGATGTGACGTTATTTTAAGTTTTAGGAATATTTTGTGCCGAGGAGTGCCCCTGATGGTATAAAGAAAATAGAAAAAATACATCTGCAGAGAACTACTATATGAAAATACCAGTAATTGCCAGAAACAATTGAACGCACGTATTGTTAAAAAACTGAAACTTTTTTGAAAGGAACAGAAAAAACCTTTTCCTGGTGAAGTGGTATATCATAATAATATATATATATATATATATATATATATATATATATATATATATATAATTTTTAAAATGTAATTATCCACTGACACCTGTTTCGTCGTCTACGACTCATCAGAGTGGTTGAATATAGCGAGATCCACATTTTAAACTTTAATTCAAGTCATTATATAAAAACATTTTATAAAATCAACAGTAGGTTCTCTACAGTGCAATGTTAACTAAGCCACTGAAAGGAGGCAGTTGGTGCCTGACTAAATAAGCCAATCTCGCTATATTCATCCGCTCTGATGAGTCGTAAACGACGAGACACGTGTCAGTGGCTAATTTCATTTTAAAAATAATATATATACCGCTCCCCATGTGGGGGTACCAAATTGGTTATGGGAAAATTATTCCCAGCTTGCATTTACGTAAAAATGCGCTATCGTAAATAATTGAATTCATTCAAAACATATCGCTAAAACCAAAACAAACAACATTTATATATATATATATATATATATATATATATATATATATATATATATATATATATATATATATATATACAAAGCTTTCTCTTTTCTTTTCTTCTGATGAGAAGCATTAAGCTTTGAAATAGCAGGTTTAAGGTATTCAAGAATAATAACTACGGAATTTTACGATGTTATTAAGAGTGCTCAATAAAAGAAGAGCAAGCTATATCTTTATAAATGAAACAAATTTACATAATCGCGTCACTGGAATACTAATGTTTTGGACAAATGGTTGGTTAAAACCAGATGTCCTCGTCAGGCGACTTAATAAATGGCTGCTTTCCACAGAAAAACTATACCTCAAATCTCTCCTCAAGGATTTATTAAGTCGCCTGATGAGGACTTCTGGTTTTAACTGACTATTTGTCCGAAATATTTACATGCCCAGTGTTGCAACCATGTAGATTTGTTGAGAGTAATATATATATATATATATATATATATATATATATATATATATATATATATATATATATATATAGTTATTTTCATATTCAAACAACATCACAGTTCACACGAGCCATGACGGTCAACAAACCAGAAGTTCAAGATTTGAGTTTCACCCTCATTTGGTGTCATCAGTTGAACCCGAATCTCTTGCATGTGAGGCGAGTACCTTGAACAACCACGCGCCAGACACAAGAAAGTGTATTAACAAACACAGATCAAGGAAACCGCGGCGAAATCCGACAATGGAATATACCTCCTTTGTTTCAATCCGACGATGGAATATACCTATTTCGTTTCAATCCAATGATAGAATATACCTCCTTCGTTTCAATCTGATGATGGAATATACCTACTTCGTTTCAATCCGACGATGGAATATACCTACTTCGTTTCAATCCGACGATGGAATATACCTCCTTCATTTCAATCCGACGATGGAATATACCTCCTTCGTTTCAATCCGACAATGGAATATACCTCCTTCGTCTCAAACAAGGAGTAAAAAAGAATACTACTACAAAAAAAAAAAAAGAAAAAAAGAGAAACAAAACATCCTATATGTGAGACATCGACTTAGGTTCTCGGTGGTTGGATGAAGGAGATATATTCCATAGTCGGATTTCGTCACGGTTTGCTTGATCTGTACAAGTTAAAATATTTTTTTGTGTGTGGCGCGCTTGCTCGAGTGGCAGATTATTGCCTCGCATGAAAGAGATTTTGGTTTTGAATCGCGAATGCGGATGTGTTTAACTGATGAGCGAAACTCGAGTTTTGGTTTCAGGTTTGTTGGCTTTCATGGCCTATATGAGCTGCGACGTTGTTTGTGGAAAAAATTCTAATATATATATATATATATATATATATATATATATATATGCATGTGTATATAGAGATGAAAAAGGAACAAACAAAATTATATGATCATCATAGTTTTGCATTTATTATAAGATTTTCTCGAAATGATGAAATAAAGACGAAATGTTGATTAACATATAATCTTCGTTCGTTCCTTTTTTATCTCTCCATCTTGCTAGAAAAATTATTTCCATAATGCTCATTATATATATATATATATATATATGCATAATATATATATATATATATATATATATTAAATTAAATCAGCCCAAAAAATCCCTTTCCCAATTAAACCCAAAACTAACTGTAATTGTATTAACAAACATCTTTGCCCACTCAATAATGATTGTATCCATAAAGATGTTTATATTCTTGCACTATTACTGAGCTCCCACGCAATCCTCCCATAACAGACACTAATATTTCGTCTTCAAGTTATTCTTCTTCCCATCCTCCATCTGATATACTTACTAATCCAATACACCATTCGAGCAGCCCTTCCATCTACAATCATACAACTAGTAATTATGATGATGATAATAATAATAATAATAATAATAATAATAATAATAATCATAATATTAATGAGAATAACTATATTTCTCCTAACAGCCATCCTAACACTAACAACACTCGTTATCCCCTCCAAAATATTTCTCATACAGACATTGTCCCACCATTTGTTGAACACTATGAACAAAATTCAAACTATTTAACTAATACAAATCAGCAAATTAATATTAATACCAGACCTCGAGCTTTTAATAAAGTACATACATATATCGGCGCTACTTCAACATTAATTAAGAAAAGAATATCAAACCACATTTCTTCTTTTAACAACCATAATTCTAATAATAACCAAGGAACTTCTCTAACCACTTTAATTAAAAAACTTAACTCTAACAATACCCCCTTCTCAATCAAATAGACTATCATAAAAAAGTTAAGTCTTATACTCCAGGCTCTAAGCCATGTCGCCTCTGTACAACCGAAGCTATAACTATAATTACTTCCCCTCAAAGTAACAATATAATAAATTTTAAAAATGAACTGATCTCTTTCTGTAAACATAAGTCCAAATTTAATTATGGCAATTTTGAAATTACATAGTTATTACTTTTACCTTTTATATAGATATAAAATATTTTTTCTTTAACTTTTTCGTTTTTCGACATATTTTTTAATACTTTATAATTTAATGATCCTTTATTTTAATTCTTTATCTTTTCTTTGCATGGCCGGTTTTTTATCTGCATTTTCTGTTTTATTCTTTAAACTTTTCTATCTATCTAATATATCAATCTACCTACACTTTCATATCTTGTATGTATATTTACTTAAATTTTACTATATGAATTTACTTTTTTTTTAAAATTGCAGATACCGGCCATCTTCTCCCCTTAAATAATTTTTATTTTTTTCTTATTTTATTTTATTTTATATTATATATTATATTTTATATTTTATTTTTTATTATATTTTATTTATTTTTTATTTATTTATTTATTCTTTATTTTCTATTTATTATATATTTATTTATTTTTTTCCTTTTTTATTTTTTATTTTCCTTTTAGTGTCGTTTAATAACTCTTGCTGACATTTTTTTAAGTGATAACCTGTACATTTCAGTTGACCTATATTATTTTGCCCTATATATATTTTCGCGCCCTTAACATTTCTTGTCTGGGTTGTTTTGACTTTTGTTTCCCGTTATTTTATATTTAACTTTATCATTATTTTTTTTCTCTCTTCTTTTTCTTCCTAGATCTTTTTTATTTATAGTTATGTCTCGGAAGTAGAGTGAAAAGCACATCTTATTTTTCTTTTATTAATATTATTTTTTTTCCTTGTACACATGTTTGTGAATTATTCCATGGATTTCTGCCTTTGGATTATTATCGACGATCTTCTTCCAATTACGGGATGTCTTTGGATTTTACTTGTACAAATGGAAATTCTTTTAACTTTCTTGAAGTTTTACATTTGGATTTTACCGTCACTGGATTTTTTTAT
>NC_136502.1:5073722-5081222 GCF_053919585.1 Euprymna scolopes
GCCTTGACTGCCGTACAAACGGTCGGGTTTCAATCCTGGCTTGAGGTAGTTGCCTGTCTAGCCGCACTGATGAGCTGTGAAACAGCGAAACAGTACTGTATGTGGATGACTATAGTGCTCCTCACCTTGAGTTGAGCATATTGAGAAGTGAAACACGAATTACCATTAGCATATAAGCGACGCTCTTTGTGTAAACAAATCGAGCGGAGGTATTTCGAACGATATCAAAACATCGTTAAACTCACTACTCGTTCAAGCAGCCGCCAATAGCGTAATGGTTAGGAGCCTTGACTGCCGTACAAACGGTCGGGTTTCAATCCTGGCTTGAGGTAGTTGCCTGTCTAGCCGCACTGATGAGCTGTGAAACAGCGAAACAGTACTGTATGTGGATGACTATATATATATATATATATATATATATATATATATATATATATATATATATATATATATATATATATATATATAAGTAAATTCTTGGTACAGCAAAATGGAAGGAGAAATTTCAGAGGAAACATAATTTAATTTAAATCAAAAAGATCAAAGAAACAAAAAAACGGGCAGGTGGAATTGTTAAAATTTCCTTAAGGCCTTATCGTCTGACCCTCTGAGAGGAAACGTCAGAATGATAAATTAAAAGCTAAGAATCGAATGAGGAAAGAGGGAAATTGGTTTCAGTTGGAAAAGCATAGTAGCTGGAAAACAACGTTGAGTAGCAGAAGAAATCCTTTCAACAATATGAAGGCCATCAGGACCTAACCATGGTAATTTTAAATAAATAGGACAACGTGATGGACCAATACGTTTAACACTATTAAATGTAGCAATTTTACGTTCAATAGTAGTTTTTATTATATTTATGGGATATCCATTGCGGATAAAAATATTTGTGATTTCACCAAGTTTCGCATCAAGACGGTTTGGTGAACAAATCATGAGTGCACGATGTGTAAGAGCGCTAATGAGGTTTATTTATCTAGACTGAGGGGCAAAGAAAACCAATTAAAATAGAGCCCTGTAAATGTAGGTTTTCTGTATACAGATGTCTCAAACGTAGAACCAACTTTAGAAACGCGAACATCGACAGTCCTCGACCTCCATAGTAAATTGTAACGATGGATGCAAGTTACAAAGAAGACGAAGAAACTGTTCAGCTTCACTACGTGAGGGAAAGCATGCAAAAGTGTCATTAGCGTAGCGTGTATAGAATGTTGGTTTAGTAATTTTGGAAAATAATTCGTTTTCCAAAAATCCAACGAAAATGTTGGCTAGCGAAGGACCAAGAGGGCTACCCATAGATATCCCATCAATTTGCCGGTACATAATGTTGTTGAAACTGAAGGAAACTGATTTAGTGGCAAGTTCCATCAGTTCAACGAAAATTGGTAAGTATATATATATATATATATATATATATATATATATATATATATATTACTTACCATTCCAAAACCAAAAGCTTCTTTCTTAGAACTGCACGGCTGTGGAACTCTCTGTCGCTTGCATGTCCCCCCCCCCCCGAATTTAACATGGATGTCTTCAAGTCCAACACAAACAAATTCCTGATGAACCGCCCCCTTAAGTAATGACACCTATCAAATCCCTAATACTAACTATTACTACGATACTATCCCACTGGTTAGTGTACACACAATAACCCTCATCCCCGAGTGGCTCCTGGGCCTTGATAAGTGGTAACCCCCATGTAAAAAAAGGTGTATTTATTTCACACGCATAGTATTTTATTCATATGTAAATGTAGTACATCTTACACGTGTTTCGTTGATTAGCGGAAATTCACCAAACAACTCATCAGAGACTATTAGGTGTTCCTTAGAAGAAAAACAGTTGGGGATTTTTTTTATTGTTGTTGGTTGTTTTCCTTTGAAATAACAAAAATATGGTGAAGGAAAAAGCAATAGATATCATTTAACGTTCGCAAACCCACAAGAATAAAAAGTACCCCCCCCAAAAAAAATCTTACTTATTATAGTGGTAGCCCTAGATATATCTAAGGCTTTTGACAGGGTGTGACACGATGGTCTTCTCATAAAAACCAGATCATACGGTATCACTGGACGAATACTTAACATAATTAAATCCTTCTTTAGTAAAAGAAACACATTCATAATGAGCCATTCCTTTATGTAATCCAATTTACCAAATTACTATATGTTCCACTTGACCACCGTACACTCATCAGCCCTTATCATCGAGTACCTTCAAGGCCTTGATAAGTGTATACTCCTTTGCACAAAAAAATGAAGACTATTTTGAAGATCGGAATATTATAAACGGTTTATACCTAATTTGCTAAATGTAATAAACAGAAAATCATAATTAAAAGTTTTAAAAGTTTTTAAATCATAGAGTAAGGCAAATTATATATTTGTTTAGAATGAAAAGGATATTGAACTGCATGTCCAAATTGAATGGTTAATCCTGAATTCAGAGTATTTGGTAGCAGTATGGGATATATATATATATATATATATATATATATGTATATATATATATAAAATATATTTTAGTCATCGACATACAGACCTGTTTCGTTGTTTCACAACTCATCAGTGCCGCTAGACTAACACCTCTCCCAAGCCGAGGATCGAACCTAGAACCGTCGTGATGACAGTCGGCAGTCCTACCCCTTGACTACGGAATCGGTGGCCGAAATTAACCTGTCCGAACGATTATTTAAATAAACATCGGTCCGCTACTCGTAGAGGGCTCAAACGTTTGTTTGTAAACAAATCGCGAGCTTCGCATTATTTCAGCTAAATTAAGTAGCGAGTAAGATAATTTTCGAGAGTGCTCTACCAAAGAGGGGAGCTTTATAAAATATATTTTAGTCATCGACATACAGACCTGTTTCGTTGTTTCACAACTCATCAGTGCCGCTAGACTAACACCTCTCCCAAGCCGAGGATCGAACCTAGAACCGTCGTGATGACAGTCGGCAGTCCTACCCCTTGACTACGGAATCGGTGGCCGAAATTAACCTGTCCGAACGATTATTTAAATAAACATCGGTCCGCTACTCGTAGAGGGCTCAAACGTTTGTTTGTAAACAAATCGCGAGCTTCGCATTATTTCAGCTAAATTAAGTAGCGAGTAAGATAATTTTCGAGAGTGCTCTACCAAAGAGGGGAGCTTTATAAAATATATTTTAGTCATCGACATACAGACCTGTTTCGTTGTTTCACAACTCATCAGTGCCGCTAGACTAACACCTCTCCCAAGCCGAGGATCGAACCTAGAACCGTCGTGATGACAGTCGGCAGTCCTACCCCTTGACTACGGAATCGGTGGCCGAAATTAACCTGTCCGAACGATTATTTAAATAAACATCGGTCCGCTACTCGTAGAGGGCTCAAACGTTTGTTTGTAAACAAATCGCGAGCTTCGCATTATTTCAGCTAAATTAAGTAGCGAGTAAGATAATTTTCGAGAGTGCTCTACCAAAGAGGGGAGCTTTATAAAATATATTTTAGTCATCGACATACAGACCTGTTTCGTTGTTTCACAACTCATCAGTGCCGCTAGACTAACACCTCTCCCAAGCCGAGGATCGAACCTAGAACCGTCGTGATGACAGTCGGCAGTCCTACCCCTTGACTACGGAATCGGTGGCCGAAATTAACCTGTCCGAACGATTATTTAAATAAACATCGGTCCGCTACTCGTAGAGGGCTCAAACGTTTGTTTGTAAACAAATCGCGAGCTTCGCATTATTTCAGCTAAATTAAGTAGCGAGTAAGATAATTTTCGAGAGTGCTCTACCAAAGAGGGGAGCTTTATAAAATATATTTTAGTCATCGACATACAGACCTGTTTCGTTGTTTCACAACTCATCAGTGCCGCTAGACTAACACCTCTCCCAAGCCGAGGATCGAACCTAGAACCGTCGTGATGACAGTCGGCAGTCCTACCCCTTGACTACGGAATCGGTGGCCGAAATTAACCTGTCCGAACGATTATTTAAATAAACATCGGTCCGCTACTCGTAGAGGGCTCAAACGTTTGTTTGTAAACAAATCGCGAGCTTCGCATTATTTCAGCTAAATTAAGTAGCGAGTAAGATAATTTTCGAGAGTGCTCTACCAAAGAGGGGAGCTTTATAAAATATATTTTAGTCATCGACATACAGACCTGTTTCGTTGTTTCACAACTCATCAGTGCCGCTAGACTAACGAATATATATATATATAATTTCCCTTACTCTATGATTTAAACACTTCAGAAACTTTTAATAATGATTTTCTATGTGTATTATATTTAGTAAATTGGGTATAAACCATTATAATATTTGCTAATATTTTTTCCTCTGAGGAGATGGGTAAACATCGAAAACCTATAGGTTAAGGAAATATACTTATTGAAAGGTATTCTTTGTCGGGTTAAGGTTAGATACTAATAATAGGTTATAATACAAATTCTAGATTTAAAATTTAACCATTTCACATCATAACATTTAAATTATAAAATTATGATTATTTGCTCTATCTGGTATATTGAGCACTTTTTATTTTGCTGGGATTGTCTTTATAAAATATTACAACCAATAATATTTTGATAATCACTAGATTTACATATCAGTAGATTAACTGTATTACATTATTCTGATATATATATATATATATATATATATATATATATATATATATATATATATATATATATAAATGTACATATATATATATAAATGTAAAGTAGATTAACATATATATATATATATATAAATGTAAAAAATCAACCTTTTGTTGGTAACATAAAATGGAAACAACATCTGACGAGCTGGTGAGGACAGGAAATTTTTAGGGACACCTAAAATCATAAAATTGCCATCCCATTAACGAAACGGCTGTAATGAAGAAATTCAGGATGAAATAAACAAAAGTTACAAAAAGAAAATATATAAGTCTTTGTATTTCAACAAAGTTTTGCACTATATATATATATATATATATATATATATATATATATATATATATACTAGCAAAGTACCCGTCGTTGACTGGGTTCAAAAACAGCCTACAGAAAATCGACTCTGATTTATGAACGTATGATACGTTATGAAAAGGAAGGGTTGTAAATTTTAGTTGAATTTGGGGGTATCAAAACCAAAGCAAAATATGATGAAAGTAAAAATAAAATAGATAAACCCCATAATTTATTATACCATACCTGTTCACACTGAAAAACTTATCACAATATTCTGTGGATCTATATTAAAAAACCTTGTTAAACTTTGTGACATATCCCCATTCTTTGGAGATCAGGTGCGAACGAACACCCCCATGATTTTATTATACTATATTTCTTCAAACTGAAACATAATTATCAAAGTATACTCACACAGATAGATATGAAAAGTCTTTATTAAAGTTTGTACCTATTTCCATTCTATGGAGGCCAGGCGCGAACACAGACCCCACAATTTTATTATACCATCCCTATTTAAGTTAAAACATACTTATCAAAGTATTCTTATGTACATCTATATCAAAACACTTGTAAACGTTTTTTTTTTAAATTTTTATTTCCATACTTTGTGGACCAGGCGCGAACGCAGACCCACAATTTTAATGAACCACTGTTCTACCAGATCAAACGTACACATTCCTGTGTATCATTATGTGTAATCAATTTTTTAAAATAGTCAACCATATAGGAGCCTATTCGTGACCACACACACACACACACACACACACAGTCAGCTTTATATTATAAATATATATATTATTTATAAAAATAAACATTAATAATTATTTTTCAACCTACAAACATGTGTATCCAACTTACGTTCTAGTCAGTGTAGAAAATAAAATTTATACCAGTCGAAGGGTTCGAACTCAGTCACTTCATAGGTTAATAGTTAACCTCGGGGCTACCGGTAATTAGCACGGAAAAGTGAAGGAATTAAGTTCAATTAATACCGATTAAGTGTGCATAAACTGTAAACAATCAGTTAGTATTCAATGACAAAATCGGAATATTTGCATTGTATTAAGATTGACTACTTATTCTTTTTTCGACAAATGACAAAAGAAAAACTCGTTATTTGGCTTTCTATTTTCTATAATATAATTTATATACGAAACGATGTTTTCAAAGTGCCAATGTTTCATGTATTAACCCATAACACGAATTACACATTTAATATCCATGAGGAATTTTATATTTCCGACAGGAAAAATGATTTACAAAAAAACAACTGTCATAACCTAATGAAGAATGTTGTTTATTCTTTAATATAATTAAATAATTACATTCTGAAAAAAAAAAACAACAACAAATAAATACATAGCTACATTCACTTCGAATTCTAACGGCTTTTTCGTTCTAAAATAAAACAAAGGCACCCTTTCCACATTACAAACACAAGTACATTTCAAATGTCGTATTGGTATTATATTTCCTTCAAATTAAATATCCTGGGGAAGTCTTGAAATAAATAGGAAACGTTGATGAACATATAATTTTGTTTGTTCATTTCTCATTTCTCTCTCTCTCTCTCTCTTTAATCTCTCTCTCTCTCTCTCTCATTTCATGTCTATATATATATATATATATATATATATATATATATATATATATATATATATATATATATATATATATATATGATGAAAGTAATGGAAATAGTATTCCGACAAAATAGAGAAAATAAAAAGGAACAAACCGTATTATGTGTTCATCAACGTTTCGTCTTTATTTCGAGACATCCAGAGGAAGTCTCGAAATAAAGACGAAACGTTGATGAACACATAATACGGTTTGTTCCTTTTTATTTTCTCTCTCTCTCTCTCTCTCTCTCTCTCTCTCTCTCTCTCTATATATATATATATATATATATATATATATATATATATATATATATATATATATATATATTTAAATTTGACGCTAATTTTTACCCCTTACCATGTATTGTTTTGGACTAAAATCAAATTAACAAGTTTAATCCATGTCCAAGTAGCCTATATCAAAAATTTCATATGTTTAGACCAAAAACTGGTGGAGGAGTTTGGTAGAGTTTTCAAATGTAAACTTTGACCCCTTGACAGCCAAATTTCTGGCCAAAAACCGATTAAAAAGATTTTCCCAAATCTCAATACCTCTTATGTAAAATGTCGAGACTGAAAATTGACAGAGTAGTTTGGTAGAGAAATGTACACGCACACACAAACACACACACACACACAATTTCAATTCTTTTTATTTTTCGATTCCATTTGACTGGAGATCAATTTCTCTTTGGGCTACTGCACTGTCCGGAAAAAATTTTCATTATTTCAGCTGCTTAGAAAACTTTTCAACAGGACTATATGTATCATTACACAGGACTTAATTTTGGTCTCTATTCTCTCTAATGAACTATTTTCGCCTTTCGGATTACATTGAAAGAATTTCCATGCAAGCTGAAATATTATGCACTGTTTGTTTTTATATATATTTTTTACATATCCAACATTTTTTCACTTGTTTTTATGGCAA
>NC_136502.1:5083722-5096222 GCF_053919585.1 Euprymna scolopes
ACTCGGTGATTTGAAGAACGGAAAAAGGAAGGTATACGGAGGAACGTTCTAGAATTTATATACAAACATTTAACAAATATGGACGTAATAATGGCATTTAGAAAGTTCTGTCGTTCTTTGGAGAGAGATTGGAAAAAACATATTTGGATCCATGTTAATCGGTATATATTGCCGTGTTTTTTTTTTTTTCTTGTTTGTTTTTTTGAAATGCGTAATATCAAATCTGATATTAATGTTTGGAAAAATAAAATAAAATCATTATGTTTAAAGAGGAAACTTTTAACAAATCAAAACTTATCAAGGTAAGAAAAGCTCAACCCTATCAAGCGGAGCAACAAAAAATATCAGATGAGGAATAAAAGTTATTTATAACTTTATTAGCGGGACCTGTGGAAATTCCACAGGGAACTCATTCATATGTAATATATTGATGTTGGCATTCTGTAGATGTTCAGTGTAAATAGAGATACTCTGATATTATTGTCGCCCTTTTGTTAAAACTGCAAAAGTATCTAGGCTAGTAGGGACGCTCGGTCGTAAAGTACGTTTAAATATGATATTTTAATTCTTGCAGATTTCATGTATATTATTATAGAGTTAATGTTCTATCGATTCTTATATATTATAAAGTTGCGATCCCCTCCCCTACCCCCAAATATCCATATGACTTGGGTGCATCAGCTTTAATTTAAAGCGAAACACACACACACACACACACACACACACACACACACATATATATATATATATATATATATATATATATATATATATATATATATATATATATATATATATATAGCTGGAAATACGACACTTGTGAACGAGTGCTTTTGTCAAAAGCTGGCTACGTCAACCACCTTAAGTCGCACAAAACTCCTGTTCAAGTCAACTTTGCAGATATTAGTCCGGACCAAACGATCTGTTTAACATGCAGCAAAGTTTGCAAGTCTACTGCTAGTTTGAGAAGAAATGTGATTGGTCATAGGAATACACTTCAACCTCTAGAGGAAGTCAACTCGATGGAAATTGCTCAATTTATATGTCACATCTGTTTCAAGATGTGCAAATCTGCGACGGGAGTGCAGAGTCATCTGAGAAGGCATGGACGACAGGATTGGGAGAACTCAATGTGACGGCGATCATCCGGAAATATCATCATATATATATATATATATATATATATATATATATATATATATATATATATATATATATATATATACGTACGCACGTAGAATAAAAAAATTAAAAAAATGTCCCGTAAAAAATAAGGGCATTTGGCCTTTTGGTCAAGATCAAAGTGTAGTATCTGTTCTTCAGATGCTGCACTTCCATTTCTTGTTCTCTTTCGATGGAGGATCAGTCCTTCACGACTGAGACAATTTTTTTTATTTTTGTACCTTTTCTCCACGTTAAAAAATGACCCTGCTGTCTAACTCTGTCCCGTAGGGAGGCATAGTAAATAGGTTCATATAGATATATGAATAACAATAAGAGCTTATAACTCTTAAAAAAAACCCTAAGGTAGAAGAAAAAAATTACAGCGTTTCGAAGCTGTTAATCTCGCTAAGAAAACGCTAATTAATAATCTTAATAATAATAATAATAATAATAATAATAATTATACATATATATATATATATATATATATATATATATATATATATATATACTAAACTATCTGTAACCCGTTGGGTCAGTATGTTATATTAGCTATGGAATTAATGTATGAGCGTGAGACTTGTGACGTAAAGAAAATAGTTTTTTTGTGACATAACCGAAACATTTCTATGAAAGTATACTAAAATGAAAAAAGAATATAGATAGATTTCTATGAGTCGTTCTGTTTATACTTGTTTATTTTTTAAAGAAAAAACTTATAGCGATTGAATTATAAGTGGTTTGCAATACTTATAGGTAAATGTGCACTGAACAGATACCATAATACTTAAAGTTAAATTCAAATTATGATACATCTTTTAATTTAAATGCGAAAAAAAAACAAAACAATTGGGACGCTGAAAACGTACACAGAAAAACAATACGTTTTATTGTTGCGTTGATTATTTATTTGTATTTAACGCAAATTTAAAAAATATATATATTTTCCGGATTATTCATTTATGTTGGTAGAGTAGAAGAAAAGGTATGAATGTTTTTTAAGAAAGGTGTATTAAAAAATGGAGAATAAATTAAAAAAGAAGGTAGGCGGTGGGTAAATCACCGTTGTAAAATGCTCTTATGATTGTCAACGAGTTAAAGTAGATTTATTTGTAAGAATATTGCGTTAAAATAACTTAAACTTAATACAGAAATAAACGATGTGAAAAAATGCAAAAAAGTATTAGCAATTGTTTATTTGGATAATTCGAATGCGGAAAAAAGACAATTGGGACGATGAGAACGTACACAGTAAAACAATACGTTTTATTGTCGCGTTGATTATTTGTTTATGTACGCATGCGCAACCGGATGTCGAAAACCGAATATTGGGTTACAACACCCGTTACAAGGTCATTTGAGTTTTATAATTATATAGATATAGACGTATATATATATATATATATATATATATATATATATATATATATATATATACATATATATACATATACATACACACACACACACTCAGACACACATACACACACGCATATATATATATTAATATATTTAGGCAGCATTTTTTCTTTTATGCAGGTTTCATAAAATAGCACAGATAACTCTTGCTTGTTTTCTCCTGTAATGGTCCGACAAAGAGAAAAGAAGGATTACAAGAAAAACAAGCAAGAGTTATTTGTGCTATTTAATGAAACGTGCATATATATATATATATATATATATATATATATATATATATATATATATATATATATATATTATGAGGTAAAATTAAAAGCCAAGAACAATGCGAGATTTTTTTATATTGAGTAAAATTAAATGAAAACAAAAGAAATAAATTTCTTTTTTTTTGTTGTTTGTTTTTCTTTTTCACACAAATTTTAACTCTAAACAACAGTAAAAAATTTTTTCTGTTGTATTCAATGGTGTTATAAATCTCAATATATTTCAGACCTATTAGTCCTTTTTCAAGAGAAGACAGCGCTACAATCTACTTATATATATATATATATATGAATATATATATACATATATATGAATATATATATGAATATATATATATATGAATATACATATATGAATATATATATATAAATATATATATATATATGAATATATATATGAATATTTATATATATATATTAATATATATATATATATGAATATATATATATATGAATATATATATATATGAATATATATATATATGAATATATATATATATATGAATATATATGAATATATATATATATATGAATATATATATATATATATATATATATATATATATATATATATATACATATATATACTGGAAATAAAGCTTATAAGAAGAACAAAGAGTTAAAAAATATGTTGAAAAATATTTTACGAAGAGTTAAAATCATATTTAATTTTCCGAAAGGTAGAATTAGCAGAATGCGGAATCAGATTTTGCTTGCAAAAATATTTAATGAAACTCTTCGGGATACACAGAACCTTTTGTATCAGCCTGGCAGCAAAAAGGCCATCGAAATAGCCCACTTTCTCTCAGACCTATTGTCGAGGTGGGAACCCCTCGACATGTACTGCGAAAGTACACCAACAAAGCATCATATGGTCTAAAAGATGAGTACTTGAAAAACGATTATAGACTGAGACGCGACCCATACAACTGTCGATGCGCTGACGAACGATAGCAATATCGTACGTTCATTATCTTCCGCGCCAAACGCGTCTATATTTGTCTCATTAAGTACACACACATATATATTTTTTTGTTAATGTTTTTCTTTTTTGCCCCTTCCGTAATTATGTCTATTCTCTTTAGAAAAATCAAAAATGGAGAAAAGAGGAGACGAGGTTGCATAGTGCTTCGGATGATGGCGAGAGGGGAGAAAAGAGGAGGCTTGTGTTGTACTGCGCGTGTGAGGGTGTGGAGAACGGTTGTGGCGCTGACCAAAAATTATGGTCTGATCTCCTTTTGGGAAAATGAGGAAATAATTAATACAGAGGAAAATGGACATTTTTAAGTTAACGAGGAAAGTTCCGAACCAGGGTGAGGAGAGCGAGAAAGGCCAGGTTGATGGGGATGAAGATGCAAAATACAGAAATGAATAAATAAATGAAGGTAAAAACAAAAATAATGAATACAGGGACATTAACTGTTTCGGAAAAGTCTTTAGAGATAATGAAAATATGCAAACTCGTGGCCACAACAATATGTGTGTGTGTACACACACATATACATGCATAATTATATGTATATGCATAGAGATTTACATATATATTCACATATATAAGTATACGCAAATATATACATATATACACACATATATTAATATACATGAAAATGTATATACATATATATATATATACACAAATATTTATTCGCATGTATATATATACTTATGTACATATATATATATATATGTGTATGTTATTGTGTGTGTGTGTTTGTAGATAGATAGATAGATAGATAGATAGATAGATAGATAGATAGATAGATAGACAGATAGATAGATACGATGGCATAAAGTTATGGAAAAGAGAAAAGAAAAACCTATAGCATTAATAAAATATCAACGTTTGCTACAGATCCACCATACATGTTTGAAAATCAAACACATGCCTGATGAAGAGATGACTTCCCGAAATATCACGGAAGGATCTGCCCCTGACCACCTGACGCAAGTAAGAACATATTACATGTAGCAAGTTAAAGTATATATATATATATATATATATATATATATATATATATAATTTTTTTCCATTTTCACTCCAAACAAAGCACAGTGCCACTTTGACGTAGGGGTTACTATCACGGACATAAGTTGTAAGGATACTATGTAGTAGCAAGATGTCCGTTCATATTAAGCTTGAACTTCTGCATGCCAGTATAGTTGGGAAAACAGGAACCCAGAAGGGAGTTCCAAAGTATAGCAGTTCTAGGAAAGAAACTATTAGAGTAGATGGCTTTCTTACATCTAGTGACCTCTACTGTGTAGGGGTGGGATTTTGCGGCTTGTCGGATTTGTTGAGGTATTTCTGTCGAAGGGGTCGAAAGGCTTGTAGTTCGTCAGAGCATTCGCCATTACAGTATTTGTAGAACAAGCAGAGGGATGCAACATTTCGTCGATGGGACAGATATTGAAACTTTGATGACAGTTTAGGACCTATCAGGTTTGTAACTATCTTTTGAACCTTACCTAGCAGCGAGAGACTAGTAGTAGATGCACCAGCCCAAATGTGATAACAGTATGCGCGAATGATGGCGTTGTAGAGATACAGGATACTTTCAGATATAAGTAGTTTTCTAGCATGGTAAAGAGACCCCACCTTCTTCGCAACGACCTTGACAATGCTCTCAGTGTATCTGTTTCAGCTCATGTTCCTTGTGAACATTAAAACGAGTTTGAACGAAGTACTTTCAGGCAATGAAGTTCTAGCTATTAAGGGTTGGGAAGGTTTTTTGTAATTATAGAAAGAAACGAGCTTAGTCTTAGAAGCATTACATTTTTTGTCCTCGTTCCACTACCGATTGGCGGTCCTCCTCTAGCGTTTCTGCCATTTCCTTAGATATGCGTTCATTTGTTTTCCCGTCGTGCCTGTCATAGAACATGGTGTCATCAGCAAATATACCCATCTCAGAGACAATTTTATCAGGGAGGTCATTTATGAATATTAGAAATAATAAAGGTCCAAGGATAGACCCTTGAGGTACACCCGTATTTATATCATATCATTTAGATGTATAATCGAGGACAACCTGGATTTTTCTCTCACGAAAGAAGGATTTAATTACTTAGATGTATGATTGTCGAGGAAACCCGTATTCTTCTCTTATTTAAGAAAGATTTAATAATATTATTCGTCCACCGATATTGTATGATCTGATTTTCCTGAGAAGACCATCGTACCGTACCCTGTCAAAAGCCTTAGATATATCTAGGGCTACTCTTCTCCCTTCCCATGCTTTGTCTAGTGTATGGTACATACGTTCAGAGATTACAGTTAGGATACCTGCTGTAGAACGGGCTTGTCTAAATCCATATTGTTGGTCAGTCAGAAGTTTAGCACCTGTAAGGTGATGGACTAGAGCTTGGTTTATTATGGACTCAAATATTTTGGCGAAAAGTGGAAGGAGGCTAATAAGGTGATAATTTTATGGGTCAGTTCTTTCGCCAGAACTCTTGAAAACTGGTACCACAGAAGCAGTTTTCCAGCAGTCAGGAAAACAAGATTCGTTAAGGCATTTGTTGTAAAGTAATTTCTCATTCTGTACCATAATCTCACAGATGACAACCCCAATATATAACTTAACTAAAAACACATCAATGAACTCATCACACCGTATTTAACAGCGTAAAATCCACAGAAGAACTCATACAGATTCTTCAAACCACTAAAATCAACAATAAAATCACCGCTTCTCTAGATGTCGAAAACCCTTTTACAAATATACCAGTAAATGAAGCAATTGGTATTATCATTGACAACATATATAACAATCCAACCCTTCCTTCACTGAAAATGAGCCCAAAATTTTAAAGATGTTATTAATAATGTGCACAACTAAAGTACCATTTTATGATCATCTCGGAAATATACACACACAGGTGGATGGCGTAGCTATGGGTTCCCCATTGGGACCAACATTCAGTAACTTTTATATGGCCAATCTAGAGAATAAGGTCTTCGATTTGATAACGAAGCCTTCTGTTTATGTTCGATATGTGGACGATATATTGATTCTTGCCGATAACATAGAGGAAATAGAATATTTAAAGAGTACATTTCAGAGTAATTCTGTTCTTAACTTCACATACGAACTGAGTGTCGATAATAAAATCTCGTTTTTACGCGTTCTCATTGACTCTAGTAGCAACGAATTTATCACATCCGCTATTTCCTGTATCTAAAATTTTAAAAGTGAATGTCCATATCGTTATAAAACCAATATAATAAAGAATCTTATACATCGTGCGAAGGTAATTTCCTCAAACAAAAAGATATTCTTTAATGAATTAAAAATATAAAACCAGTTTTAGTCAATAACCAACAAACCAAACTCTGTTGTAGATAAACAAATAAAACTAGCGATCAACAACATGAATCAAACTAGTAATATCCAGAAAGAAAACTCTCAAACTATTCAAATATATTACAGTAATCAGCTACACAAGAAGTCCAAAACTGATGAAAGTATTCTGAAAAATATAATCCGTCGATACGTGAATCCCAATGATAACAAAAAATAAATGTTATTATCTATTATAAAAAATTGCAGACAACTAACCTCGTAATCAAAAACAACATTTCGCAGACAAATAATTTGTTAGAAAAAAACAATGTAGTTTACCAATTAAACTGTCCATTAGAAGAATGTATCTCTAATAATACTAACTACATAATGTATCTCTAATAATACTAACTACATAGGATATACTACAAACACTTTGTCGCGAAGATTAACTCTCCACCTCTCTGACTTTAGTTCGATATCACAACATTTGCGAAAACATGGCTGCCATCATTCGGATTTCCGAAAAAAATCATTGTAGAAAACACTAAGGTTTTGCAAGGCGAGAAAAATCTTAATAAACTAAAAATACTCAAAGCATTGTATATTAAAACAAAAAACAAAACGCAGATCAATAATATCAATTACGAATACAGTCGAAATATTTTAAAATGCTTAGGATAGCAGATTTAAAATTTTAAATATGTACATATGAAAATATACAATAAATGAATATACTATATATATATAATATAAAATTAAAAAAAAAATAACGTTCGCCCACCTAATTCATAATAGGCCACCACGTGAACATGATAAAAAATATGTATATATATATATAATTAGGAAAAAGGAAAAACATAATTTCTACAACATGCATGAGGATGACAGAGGTATCTGTCGAAAGCGCTCGCTATGGATCCAACTTATACAATTTTGAAAAAAAAACACGAAGAAAACTGTTCAGAGATTGGAGAAGATGAAAAGGAAAATAATGAAACAGAAGAATTCCGTGCTTTTCAATAACATTTGCTTGAATGAGAAGACGCTGCGTAAATATACACAATGTATATATATATATATATATATATATATATATATATATATATATATATATGTGTGTGTGTGTGTGTGTGTGTGTGTGTAAATATGTTTTTTCAATTATATTTCACCTTTTATTTACCCTAATCTGTATTTATTCTGATTCTTAATTTATGAAGCTCAATATAATTACAGAGCATATAACAAATAAATGACAAAAGTCTACATTCCAAATTTCAAGGTGTTGATCATCTTACCATTTATTCCTTTACGTATGTTGACGTTCACAATTCTTGACAGCACCTGTTTCTTAGCACAAAATCATTCATTTAATTGTTATATTAATCAATGGATCTATTTTTCCCTTAACTTCTGAGAAGAAATAGCACCTACCAACTTATTCCCCCCCAAAAAAAATAAATAAGATGCATATGGACATGACTAGAAAATCCGAAAATTGGAAGAAAAGTTGCAATTAGCTTTTATTTTGGCGTGATAAAAGAAAAAAAAAAAAAAGCTAATTGCAACTTTGCAAAATTATGTGTACGAGCGTTTCGGAAACAATATTTATTTATTCACTTAATGTTTACAAATAAAATATGACGTAATAAAATAAAAAAAATAATAAATGGCGTAATAAAAGAATAAATAAAAGCTAATTGCAACTTGCTTCAAATTTTTGGACTTAAAATAATAAATTGTAAGATTTTGTACAACACTAGACAACTTGTGGGTCCAATTGGTTGAGATGTAACGACATGGTTCGAGCGTAACATGTGCGTTACACTCGAAAGAAATCCTCATGCTTTGGAGATGAAACGTGGGAATCTAATTCTACTAGCACCGTTGAATAAAAACCGAGACACAAACATTATAGCTTCTTATCACATTTTATGAAATAATATAGCAACTAATTGAATATATATATATAGACTTTTGAAGGT
Organism: Euprymna scolopes; assembly: GCF_053919585.1. Lineage (NCBI taxonomy): Eukaryota > Metazoa > Mollusca > Cephalopoda > Sepiida > Sepiolidae > Euprymna > Euprymna scolopes. The sequence continues at coordinate 5,092,837 of NC_136502.1, forward strand.
AGTTCTTGGCCTGAAGACGTAATCCCCCAACGTGGGTGATTACAGAAACATGTATGCACATATGTAGCCATAAATGTTTGTATAAATAAAATTAATATACCTGCTCTGTTCATTCATTGAGCACTATTTTGGTAGACACGTGTTGTTTCATTGGATGTACTTCTAGGAAACTAAACTCTACTGGCTATATATATATATATATATATATATATATATATATATATATATATATATATATATATATATATATTTAAAAGAGTGTAGCCATCATCAATTGTGGGTTTTTTTTAAAGGTCTTCATCATATTTTTATTTTAAAATATTTTTATAACGCGTTTCGAGCTTAGGGTGTGCTCTCTTCAGATGTTTTCGTAAAAAGTTTTTCTTTAAAATGGGAGTTTGTAGAGTTACCTCCGCTGATATTAAATATGTTTTTCAGAGTGATGTGTGGTCTCAGACATTCTGACTCCAAATGTAAGTGTTCAAAGTGTCCGGTCAAAGTTATTTTCAAAGAGTGGCTTGTGGTCCATTTAGTGAAGGTTTTTATGGGTTTTTAGGGTTCTTTTTAAAGACTTTCTTTCCCCATGTATAGCACACACTCACACACAATCACACACGCATACATATACATTCATGTACATGTACACATGCACACGCACGCAGGCACACACACATACACACACGCACATACATAGAAATATATGTAGGAGCATACATATATACATACCCACCTACACACTCACACACGTACTCGCACACATCCACCGCTAACAATTATTTTTATTTTTTTATTTTATATATATATATATATATTTCAAGTTGTTGATCATCTTACCATTTATTCCTTTACGTATGTTTACGTTCACAATTCTTGACAGCATCTGTTTCGTAGCACAGAATTATTCATTACATTGTTATATTAATCAATGGATCTATTTTGCCCTTAACTTCTGAGAAGAAATAGCACCTACCAACTTATCCAAAAAAAAATTAAAAAATAAAAATAATTGTTACACAACCATCACTTTAAATATATATATATATATATATATATATATATATATATATATATATATATATATATATATATATATATATATATATATATAGTAATTTATAAAATATATATGGCGATTAAGCTACACTGAATATTCTGCGTTTCATCCACTATAGGATTCGTCAGGCGCATAAGCCTGGCGAATTCTATAGTGGATGAAATGCAGAATATTCAGTGTAGCTTAATCGCCATATATATTTTATAAATTACTAATTAGCTCTACCTACGTATTGAGCACTTTTGAAGTAAATACTTAAAGTTTACGCATAAATCTATACTTCTGTATATTAATTTTATGTGAGTAAATGAAGTAGTTATATATATATATATATATATATATATATATATATATATATATATATATATATATATATATATTAGGGTTGGGACAATTAATCGGAATCGGAATCGGGAATCAGAAAACTCAGAACTTGTGGTAATGGAATCGGTATCGGAATCGGTATCGGAATCGGAAAAATTTTCAGACTATTTTCCGATGCCAAAACCGATTCCTTAAATTATCTTTTTTTTATTTTATTTGATTTTGATTTAAGAAACATCTTCCACTGCTGAAAGTAATAATAAAAAAATAATAAATATTTATTGATTTAAACTTCCCATAAGACTAAAATCTCTAAATCACTCTCTCACAAGTGTGATTTTACGTTTGAGAAAATATAGGCACATTTAAGATGGTTTTGTTTTTATATAGTAATCGGGACAAAATAACACGTTTATAGTAAAAGATTTAGAGATTTATAAAGAATCGGAATCGGTAATTGTATCGGAATCGGGAAAAATATTGAAATTATTAATCCGTTTCATAGGAAGAAACATAAGAAAATCAAAGTATGTGTACGATCGTTTCAGGTTTCGAGGAGACGATATCTAAAAATAATCATTCCTAAATATTTTATTTGTAAATATTAAGTGAATGAATGAATATGGTTTCCGAAACGATCGTACACATAATTTGATTTTGTTATGTTTTTTCCTATGAAAACTTAATAATTTAACGATTGTTAATCTTTCATCGTTTCTATTAATATAGTTCTATGCAATTACACCTATTGAGTTTATCATTTATCTACAATACTCTGAGCACAGCATCTTAAAATATTAATACATTTAACTGGGGCTTTGCTTTTTAGACTTTGGTCTATTACTCTTTATAATGTACATATATGAATTGAATTCAAAATGGCGTAATGGAAACATATTATAAGGTATTTGCAGCTTCTCTTTCAATTTTCGGATTTTAATCGTGTCAAAACGCACTTTATTTTCTTTTTTACGGATTGATTGTTGCTATTTCTTCTGATGAGGTAAGAACAAAATAGATTCACTAATTGATATAATAATTAATGATTGATTTTGTGCTACGAAACATATACTGTCAAGAATCGTAAATGTCTACTGAATTAAAGGAATAAATTATAAGATGGTCAACATCATGAACTTTGGAATATAGTCTTTTGTCATTTATTCACTATATTGCTCTGTAATTACATTGAGCTTCTTAAATAAGGATTAGTATATATTATAAGAAAATAAAATATATTTACACACACACACACACACACACACACACACACACATATATATATATATATATATATATATATATATATATATATATATTAGTGTTAGGACGATTCCAATATTTTCCCGATTCCGATGCAATTACCACCAATTCCGACTATAAAATTACCTAAATTTTATTTTTTTAGTGGAGAATCTTGATCTACTTGGAAATGTAAAGGTGCTTCTACACTATCAGAACCAAATTTTGTAGTCGATAAATAGAGTTTTCAGATAAAAAACAATGGTTTCAGCTGATTTTTTTGTCAATTCTAATAAATCACAATGTTAGCTTCTAAATCATGGAGTCGAAATTACGTGAATATTACTGAATTATTTAAAAAAAAAAAAACAGCTTTAATCGTGTTAGCAGGAGAATAACCAGAGAAGATCTATAGGCAGTATCTGCAAACGTTTTTAAACGTGGCCAGAAATGCATAAGTACTAATGTGTAGCAGTTCCAACATCTTTTATAAAACTATGGGTAATTTAAACAAGCCTACAAGTAATTAAAATAGTGTTTCTTTTCTCTACTACATTTTTTGAGCAACTTTTAAGTGGGTCACCCTGTACAAAACGTGCTCATTATAACAAGTAGAGCACCTATTTAAAACTGGAGCCTCTTACTACAGACGCTCACCGACAACATTTCTATTTCAAGTGCATACAATGCACAGTGTAGAGAAAAAGAAATATTAGCATGCCTAACTAGCATATGCGTATGGTTGATTTTTAAATAAATAATTATT
>NC_136502.1:5101222-5133722 GCF_053919585.1 Euprymna scolopes
TGAAACTTGTCTAAGAGTGAGAGACTAGTAGCAGATGCACCAACCCAAATATGACAACAATACTTCATACATGAGTGAATGGTGACCTTATAGAGGTACAGGATACTTTTAGGTGTTAGCAGCTTTCTAGCATGGTAGAGAGAGCCTACCTTCTTCGCAGCGGTCCTGACAATGCTCTCGATGTAACTGTTCCAACTCATGTTTCCTGTGAAGGAGTTTGAAAGAAGTACTTTCAGGTGATGAGTCTTTGGCCATTGCTATAGGTGGTAGAGAAGGTTTCTTGTAGTTATTGAAAGAAACAATTTTAGTGTTGGCAGCATTTAATGTGACCAACCATTTTTTCCCCATTCCACTACAGATTGGAGGTCATCCTCTAGTGTTTCTGCCATTTCTTTAGATATGTGTTCATTTGTTTTCCTGTCATGCCTGTTATAGAGTGTGGTGTCATCAGCATAAATACCCATCTCAGAGACAATTTTGTCAGGGAGGTAATTTTTGAATATTCGGAATAATAAAGGTCCAAAGATAGACCCTTGAGTTACTCCCGCATTTATATCATATTGGTTAGATGTACGACTGTCGAGGACAACCTGGATTTTTCTCTTATCTAAGAAGGATTTAATTATGTTAAGTATTCTTCCAGTGATACCGTATGATCTGATTTTCCTGAAAAGACCTTCATGCCATACCCTGTCAAAAGCCTTAGAAATATCTAGAACTACCGCTTTACCCTACGCCGCTTTGTTTAGTGACTGGTATATGCGTTCAGAGATTACAGTTAGGATATCTGCTGTGGAACGGGCTTGTCTAAATCCATATTGTTGGTCAGTCAGAAGTTTAGCATCTGTAAGGTGATGGACTAGAGCTTGGTTAATTATGGACTCAAATATTTTGGCAAAAAGTGGGAGGAGGCTAATGGAGCGATAATTGTATTGATCAGTTCTTTCGCCAGAATTCTTGGAAACTGGTACCACAGAAGCAGTTTTCCAGCAGTCAGGAAAGCAAGATTCATTAAGGCACTTATTGTAAAGTTTGGAGAGAACTGGAGCTACTTTGGCAGAGCAATTTTTTAATAGCACAGCTGGGATGAGATCAGGTCCACATGCTTTTGAAGTGTCAAGATTTTTTATGATAGCATGCACCTGAGAAAGGGTGATTTTCAGATCGTCTAGTGTGGTGTCTGTCCGTAAAGGAAAGTCAGCAGGGGGTAGTTAGCAGTGTCTAGTGTGGAGTTGGAGGCAAACTGACTGGCAAGCATGTTAGCCTTCTCGGTTGCTGATTAAACAACCTCATGATTGTTGGATAGTGCGGGAATTGTTGATTGCCCATTATTTACTACACTGTTGAGGGGCTCATCAGATTTTTATGTCTGTCAACTGTTTCACGAATGCGCATGCGTGAATGGCTTGCAGGATAGATTATGTTAAGTATAAGGAGCTTTGAAAAACATTTTAAAGACGTGTCAAGCTGGCATAATGGTTATCGTACTTGACTCACAGTCATTAGGTTGTGGTTTCGATCTCGGCTTGAGTATTCTTTGTTTACTTACAAGAAGTGAACTGTTAAGAAAAAAAACATAATATTTGCATGTACATGTCACAGTTTCTTTCCGTTTTTTACTCCATTTTTAAACGTTTTATGGTATTAACTTTTATAATAAATAAGAATTCTGTATGAATTAATATATAATAATAATGTGTATTTTAAAACCGGACAACGCCGAGCCGTCTGCTAGTATGTCTATAAAAGTGAAAATGTATCTGTATGTGAGGACACTTCTCAACCTATATACTCAATGAATTTCTTATCTACAGGCTTGAACCTTGTGACAGAGTGAAACGATAAAATTGTCGCCCTAACGAAAACAGAACTACAGCTTTATTGAAAACTTTTATTGAAAAAATCAATTCAGGTAACTTGATTACATAGTAGAACTGATATCAATTCAATCACCGCCTCGATACGGGTCTGGAACTGGGAGCATGCTTTTTCCACACACACTGGCAGGAGCTCAGCGAATACTAGGCCGATGGCAGCGATCAGGTTGGCTTTAGTGTTGAGGAAGGTCATGTTAGTGATGTTGTCCAGTGTAGTTCAGGTCGTGGGAGAAAGAGGTTCCAGTGAGAGAAGGGTATAAAGCCGTAGCACTCCTGAAGCCAAGCCTGTGTCTTTTTGGACTTGTGGGCTGGCGCCGAGTCCTGTTGCCACACATAGGGTCTTCAAGCAGCCGCGTGATTTCACCAGAAGATCATCATGCTCTTCAGCACATCCAGGTACACTTTGATGTTGACTTTTAAGCCAACTTCAAAGATGTGAGGTGGCATGATGTGGCCCTCACTTAAAACCACACCAAAAAAAACATAACTGTGGCGCGAAACTTTGTTGAGTTGTGCCTTCATGCATTGAACCATCTGGATTTGTTTTTTGAGGGTGCTGGCAATGGTCCTGTTGTCATAACTTGGATCGGTAGAGAGCATGAGTTATACAGCGGCACATCTCTAACCCCATTCATTGAACATTGTGTCACTTTAAGACATAATAGAAGGCTCCTATTGCTTTTAGGATTTGTACACAATTGGCCAACTAGTAGATGCTCTGCAACAAAAAAATGAAAACTGGTTTTCATTAAATGGAAATGAAATTATGCCGTCTTTTCTAGGGCAGAAATTTTATAGATAATTAAGGTATGTGGAAAACTATTTAATCAGTTTTTATACGGAAAAAATGGCTGCTAAGCGGTCCAAATTAAAAAAATTGGTACGGGGGGGCGTCATCGGATTTTTATCTCTTTGTCAACTGTTTCACGGGGGTTAAAAACACCTTTTAAAGATCATGGCTGCTAGTCTAATGATATCGTACATGACTCACTGTCTTTAGGTTTTGGTTTCAATCTCAGCTCGAGTATTTTCTTTTTTTAATTGCAAGAAGTTAACTGTTTAGAAAAAAAAACATAATATTCGCACGTCAGTTCTTTTCCGTCTTTTTCTTTTTACTTCATTTACGTAAGGGAATTTAACGTTACGTTTAATATCGGGTGCATCTTCTTAAACATAAATCGCATATTCGTAAAAAAAAAGAACTTATTTAAAAACAATTTAACAAGATAGACACACGAAGTTTGCGTTTGTTTATTAATAAGTCTTGTGACAGAAAAAGAAAACGCAACTTACATTACAAACTATTTTATATTTTTCTGACATGCCTTGAAGAATAATCTAACTTGAATAATCGCAGAGAATAAACTCATTTTAAAACGAAATCTTTACAGACACAATCTTGTCGTTCTTTTGTTAAAAATAATTAAAAACACCCACGAATAAATGCATCCTGCATAAAAAATATAGGTTTTATGTTTTTTTTTTAATCAAAAATGTATTATTTTGTACATTTACATTAAATATAAATCGCATAATCGTCGAAAATGAACTCATTTAAAAATAACACTTTAATAAGATATTCACACACTTTCTGTTTATTAATACGTTTTGTAAAATAACACAGCCAGTATTAAAATTTAAAGAGTCGATATTTTTTCTTAAACGCTTTAAAGAAAAAAAAACTAAAATGAATAAAGGAACATTTTAAAACGAGATCTTTATAAATAAACGCCATCTCAGTGTTTGTTTATTGAAAAGTTTTCTTTAAGAAAAGAAAAGCTATAGCCCCCCCCCCCAAAAAAAACGCACCCTACATAATAAAATAAAGTCCTTGCATTTTTCATAAAATAAATCTTTACTTATATTAAAATTAATTATCCACATCAAAACAGTAGCAACCGCTAAACACAACAGTAATCGGCTCAAAACAGCATTGCTCACCACTGCCCGCCACTGACTGCTACTGTTCGCCTTTGAGTGCCATTGCCAGTTACTGCCTATCTGTGCTCGTCACTACCTAATAGTGACAGTAATCATCTGAAAATCACAGTCAATCACCGTCATGACTGCCAGTGACCAACAGTTTCCACCATTGGATGACAGTACCATACAATGGCTGACAGTGCACGAATATTGAAGACAGGCCATTACATTTCAAAACAGACAAATGGGGCTTGACACTGGTCATGATCGATAGTGACCGACAATGACCAAATACAAGTAACTGCCTAAAAACGCCAATGACCACCAGTTCTGGCCATTGACGATAGACAGTTTCATTTCAGAGCAATCTAATGGAGGTCAATACTGGTCATGACCGATAGTGAATGCGGGAACAAGCAATTACAATTGGAAAGGCAGTCAGTGTTCACCAGTTAATGTGAATAAATTTAAGTAACCACCTCAAAGCAGCCAGCGGATGCCAGTGCCAAACAATGCCTGAAAGTTAGAGACAGACAATTTCAGTTTGGAGCAATCCAATGGAGGCTAACACTGATCATGGCTGCCAATGCCTGCTGTTTGCTAAGGCAACCAATGCCTAAAAGTACATGCCAGTGAGCACAAGTGCCAGCAAGTAATCACCCAAAACCAACACTAGTCGCTAGTAACCCCCAGTGCTGACAATGACAGCTGGTGATTTCCACTAGCTGCTAGTGACCATGGCCGGTAGTTTCCACTATTTTTCAGGGCTGACAGCCGTAATTTTATTTGTTTTCAGGGGGTGGCTTTTACCAAAACTGTCCTGATATTGTGTCATACTTCTACCAGACAAAAAATGCACAAATTATTACAAAGGATTGAAAACAATATATAATAATACTAATTCGGTAGACCAGATAAGAACACAAAATTGGATTTATAAGGCCATAAAATCCAACCTGGATTGCCTTTTAGAGCCTATGACACAGTGGATAAAAGCATTGAGTTTGTACAATTCCAGGTGAGCATTGTCTGAAAATGGCGGTTTCAATCCTACCCAAAGCAGGCCAGAGGCTTAGTTGGCCAAAAAGTGGTGAGACAACAACAACTATGGAAGGCAGTAATTACTGAGAATACAGTTAAGAAACTTAGCATTCCTATTCTGTCACGATTAATCACCAGATGACAGCCAGAGGGTGAGTTGAAATGGTCAAACAACAATAATTATGAAGATGCAGATAAAAGTGCGCAAAAAAGAAGGAATGCACAAAATATATCATGATTTGTTTATTCAGATGTTCTTCAGAGACGCTCACATACAAATCCGACACACTGGTCAAATCAAATCAAATATGAAGAGACGGTCAAACTATATAAGGAAAATGGCAAGTCAATAAACATGTAAACTCACTTTAAAGATAATAGTCAGAAAAAAAATTCCCCTCAAATACACGTCAATAATATAAATAACACAAATTTAAAAAATTGAATCATATTGAATTAAGGAAAAAAATTTTCCTGGTTATCATTTTTAAAGTGAATTTTTTGTGCATTTTTAATTTACCGTGTTTATCTTTCTTGATCACATCTTGCCTTTCGTTTTGAAAAGAATTCACCAGTTTACTTTATGTATTGAATTAATAGTGTCACCATATTTGCACGTAGTTCAACAGTTTAGTACATTGCTCATGAAGATGGCGGTTGTGAGTTCGAATATCACACGTAGTCGAAATTATTTTTAATCTGGTTTTCTTCAATTATAAACTTAGACATTTCAATCCATAATATCTAGAAAATTGCTTGATTTACTTAAATTTTTGTTTTCGATAATCTACATATTTTATGGAAATTGGGGCTCCAGGTAATGCTGCGTAACCCTATTCTAGTTTTATATAAAGCATTTTATATAAAGCATTTTATATAAAGCATTTTAATACATTTGTAAAGAATAAAATCAAAACTTGATTAAACAAATACACAAAAACATTTATTTACATTTTCTTTCTGTAAAGGTGAATAGCTATTGTAATAATATTGTTTTTACAATATAATCGGCTCATCTGTACACTTTATCAAAATACACTAATATCAATAGTATAGGGGGGATTCATTAGGAGGGTCAGCGAATTCTTCTACATTTCCCCATGTTTTTATGCCAAAGGGAATAATTCTCTAAAACAGGCTGACATTATTTTCATTCTGAGGTCACTTTTTTGATCTCAAATTTTAATACGATATCAATAAAATCAAATTTTAATACGATATCAATAGAATCAAATTTTAATACGATATCAACAAAAATCAAATTTTAATACGATATCAATAACATCAAATTTTAATACGATATCAATAAAATCAAATTTTAATACGATATCAACAAAAATCAAATTTTAATACGATATCAATAAAATAAAATTTTAATACGATATCAATAAAATCAAATTTTAATACGATATCAATAAAATCAAATTTTAATACGAAATCAACAAAAATCAAATTTTAATACGATATCAATAAAATCAAATTTTAATACGATATCAATAAAATCAAATTTTAATACGATATCAATAAAATCAAATTTTAATACGATATCAATAAAATCAAATTTTAATACGATATCAATAAAATCAAATTTTAATACGATATCAATAAAATCAAATTTTAATACGATATCAACAAAAATCAAATTTTAATACGATATCAATAAAATCAAATTTTAATACGATATCAATAAAATCAAATTTTAATACGATATCAATAAAATCAAATTTTAATACGATATCAATAAAATCAAATTTTAATACGATATCAATAAAATCAAATTTTAATACGATATCAACAAAAATCAAATTTTAATACGATATCAATAAAATCAAATTTTAATACGATATCAATAAAATCAAATTTTAATACGATATCAATAAAATCAAATTTTAATACGATATCAATAAAATCAAATTTTAATACGATATCAATAAAATCAAATTTTAATACGATATCAACAAAAATCAAATTTTAATACAATATCAATAAAATCAAATTTTAATACGATATCAATAAAATCAAATTTTAATACGATATCAATAAAATCAAATTTTAATACGATATCAATAAAATCAAATTTTAATACGATATCAATAAAATCAAATTTTAATACGATATCAACAAAAATCAAATTTTAATACGATATCAATAAAATCAAATGTTAATACGATATCAATAAAATCAAATTTTAATACGATATCAATAACATCAAATTTTAATACGATATCAATAAAATCAAATTTTAATACGATATCAATAAAATCAAATTTTAATACGATATCAATAAAATCAAATTTTAATACGATATCAATAAAATCAAATTTTAATACGATATCAATAAAAGCAAATTTTAATACGATATCAATAAAATCAAATTTTAATACGATATCAATAAAATCAAATTTTAATACGATATCAACAAAAATCAAATTTTAATACGATATCAATAAAATCAAATTTTAATACGATATCAATAAAATCAAATTTTAATACGATATCAATAAAATCAAATTTTAATACGATATCAATAAAATCAAATTTTAATACGATATCAATAAAATCAAATTTTAATACGATATCAATAAAATCAAATTTTAATACGATATCAATAAAAGCAAATTTTAATACGATATCAATAAAATCAAATTTTAATACGATATCAATAAAATATAAATCTCGTTTGGTTTATTTAACTATTATTGTGTGTCATATTGTGGTATATTTGTTGATGATACGATGCTCTATAACATGCACGAAGGAAGAACGGATGTACACCAATCCATGGCAATGGCAGAATCGTTAGAAAATGGCCTCCAGACCGTAGTGGAATGGGGCTGTAATTTTATGATAACATTTAATGCTAGTAAAACTAAGCTGCTCTCCTTTAACAATTACAAGACGCCTCTCCAACCACTGATATCCATGACAAATAACACCCTACCTGAGAATTCTTCCTTCAAACTCTTCGACTTAACATTCACGGGCAATATGAACTGGAACAAATACATTGAGGATATTGGGAAGGCTGTTTAAACGAAGGTGGGTTCCCTCTATCATGCTAGAAAACTACTTAGTCCTGACAGTATCCAGTACCTCTACAAATCCACCATTTGCCAATGTATGGAGTATTGTTGCCACATCTGGGCTGGTGCATCTACCTATAATCCCCCGTTGGATAGGTCCTACTTTTTCAACTAAGCTCACACCCCTGTCCCATCGCTGTAATGTTGCATCTCTGTACCCGTTTTGCAGTATTTTAATGGAATGTGCTCTGATGAACTTGTTGCACTTGTGCCCCCTCGATGTACATATCTTTGACAAACCCGCTTAGCAACTAAATTACACCTCTTCATTGTTTAAGTTTCTAAATACCAGAAAGCTTTCAATTCTAATAGTTTCTTACTTCAAATAGCTAGACTTTGAAATTCCCTTCCTGCTGCCTGCTTCCCTGACTGTACTGCTAATATGCAGAAGTTTAAATGTAACATAAACCAACATCTTGTTAATCTTTCCTAGGCATATTCCCAAATAATAGCCCCTTACGTCCAAGTGGCGATGTGCCTTATTAGAGGCGAATGATAGAAAAAGAAACTAACATTAACAAAATTTTCCTGCATGAATGACATAAGGCAACTTTTGCTGAGTATTTTTAAAGGTCTTATTTTGAGAGAATAAATTTAGGAGAGATAAAGACCAATGTATGTATTAATAATTATTTATTTCTTGAATTTAACTTTGTATCTTAAGAAATGATTGATGCGGATGGACAGACATCAAAGTAACATTCACCTCTGATTATTCTACATTATTGGCCGTGTCTTGTATGCATGGCTTCTGAGAGAGAACTGCTCTGAAAGACTTTAGTTTTCTCTTGCCTGAATACATAACATATCCTCATACCATTCGGTTTATTTATTTATTTGTGGACTGTTATCCTCATCTTCATCGCTATTGTTATTTCACCACATTTCGGCCCACTAATCCTCTGACCTTCTTCAGGTGGTTAACCATGACGGGATAGGAATTTTAAATCTCATAACTGTATCCTCAGTAATTACTGTCTTCCATAATTGTTGTCTCACCACGTTTTGGCCATCTAATCCTTTTTGGCCTGCATTAAGTAGGATTAAAACCGCTATCTTCATACAATGCTCACCTGGAACCCTGGAACTTCTTAGAACTGCACACCTGTGGAACTCTGTTTCGTCTGCCTGCTTCCCACCTGACTACAACTTGAATGTCTTCAAGTCCAACGTTAACAAATTCCTAATGAACCGCCCCTTAAGTAAACACTTCATCAAATCTCCACACTAACGTACTGTACTTGCAATAACCCTTATTCCTGAGTGGCTTCCGGGCCTTGATAAGTGGTGACCACCGTGTGAAAAAAAATAGATATTCAATGCTTCTATTCACTATGCCACGGGCCCTAAAACGTGGTAAAATAACAACAATGAAGATGAAGATAACAATCTGGAAATAAATAACTGTTCAAATTACTTATCTCGAAGGATTCCAATAAAAAATAATATATAATATTAGCATGCATACGAAGTGTTTGCATGAAATTTAAACTTGCCCAATGAGGGTTGAGGACATGTGTTGCATGAAAAGAAATGATATGAAAATGATACAATGAATGTAATGTGAGTCATAAATACACGTGTATGTCTGATGAGTTCAACAACGATAAAATCTGGACAGTATAGAGAGCTGTGTGCGGAATAGCAGACTTTGTTGGTTTGGTCACATTAAAAATGGATGAGAGGATATGGGGGGGCGGAAAGACTGATAAGGATGGGTTTGAGAGAAAGAGGGATTAATAAAGACTTAGCCAGAAATAGGTTAGTTTAGAAGTCAGATCTTAGAAGTTGTACATGCCAGCATGTAAAACGGATGCTAGACCGACGACGACGACGACGACGACGACGACGACGACGACTGCATATGAAAACAGACATGCGGGTCACGTTTCCGCTGATCAACTTCTAAAAATATCAATTCACAGAAATGTTTTGAAATGACTTACGTATACAAAACCATTTACTTAATTTTATCGGCTGTAGCTTTTTTTTTTAGCTTATTTTTTTCTGCGATTTTCAACTGAAATTTAACACATGAACACTCCCCTCCTCTCTTTCTATCCCTCTCTCTCTTTCTCTTTTCCTTCTCTATCTCCTTCTCTCCGTCTATCTCTCCCACTTTCTCTTCCCTCTTTCTTTGTCTCTCCCTTTTCTCTCTTTCTTCTTTCTCTCTTTTCCCTTCCCCTCTTTTTCTCTCTCTCGTCTCTCTTTCCCTTTCATTAACTCTCTCTCTTTCTCTCTCTTCCTCTTCTCTCCTTTTCTATCTCTCTCCCTGCTTTCCCCCTCCCCTCTCTCTCCTTCTCTATCTTTTCCGCCTCTTTCTTTGTATCTCTCTTACTCTTTCCCTTTCCTTCCTCTCTCTGTACCCCTCTCCAACTCTTTCTCTCTCCTTTCTCTATCTCTTCCTCCCCTCTCGCTCTTTCTCTCTCTCTCTATCTATCTCTCCGTTTCTCTATCTCTCTACCTAGCCAGAAAAAGATTACGCGATCATGTCTACAACAACAACTAACAAGATAAAGAAAGAACAAGAAAAAAAATAATTAAGCGGAGAAAAAAATAACAGATAAAAAACCTAACGGAAACAAAATACCTAACACACACACACACACACACACACACACACTAAAAATACACGATAACACAAAAAAAAACGATGCTCAACATATTTTAATTGATACCAATTAAATTGTTTCTCAACAACCTCGGCTGAGACTCTAATTTGCATAGCGACTAATGAACGCATCGATTGTCTTGAGAGACAGTTCATAATTAAAAAGCAACTAATTATCGACAAGCTTTGGAATCTATATGCTCAAAGCCGAATAGCCATTCCGGTCGTTGGTTGGCAATGGTAGGCGGAAGAACAGAGACATTTGCAAACATGGCTTCTCCTGATTAATAAAATACATGGCATACATCTTAAGCAATGTGTCTTGCAGCGCATGCGTCTTGCATTTAAAAAAATATACCATCAGAAAAACGTATGGGTAACTTTAGCTGTGATTAATAGTGATATCCATTTATTAATATCTATTTGGCTGTGATAATTATTGATAATTATTTATTGATATCTATTTAATATTAATAAATATTGATATCTATTTATTGATATCTATATAGTATTAATTATCCATTTATTGATTTTTATGTAGCAGTAATGAATAGTGATAACTATCTATTGATATCCATATTGCAATGGTAAATAATGATATCTATTTATTAGTATCTATGTAGCAGTGATAGATATTAATGTCTATTTAATGATATCTACAGTGTATCACAAACGTGAGCATACCCCTCACATTTCTTCAAATATTTAATTATATCTCTTCATGGAACAACACTGGAAAAAATTATTTTTTGACACAATGAAAAGTAGTCTGTCTGCAGAATATATAACAGAGTTAATTTATTTTCCCCTCAAAATAACTTAAAATATAACCATTAAAAACTAAATCCCTGATAACAAACGTGAGTACACCTCTTACGAAAAGTTGTCAATATTAACATACAACTTGTCAACTTTCAATATTTTTTGTGACCATCATCATTATCCAAAACTGCCTTTACTCTCCTGAGCATGGAGTTTGCCAGAGTTTCACATGCAGTCACTTGAATGCTCTTCCACTCTTCAATTACAACGTCACGGAGTTGGCGGATATTTGAGACTTTGTGCACCTCCATCTTCTGCTTGAGGATGCCCCAAAGATGTTCTATTTGGTTCAAGTCTGGAGACATGCTTGGTCAGTCCATCACCTTTAACCTCAGCCTCTTCAGTAAATCAGTGGTTGTCTTGGATGTGTGTTTTGGGTCATTGTCATGATGGAACACTGCTCTGC
Source organism: Euprymna scolopes (assembly GCF_053919585.1). Taxonomy (NCBI): domain Eukaryota; kingdom Metazoa; phylum Mollusca; class Cephalopoda; order Sepiida; family Sepiolidae; genus Euprymna; species Euprymna scolopes. The sequence goes on from NC_136502.1 coordinate 5,112,986, forward strand.
GATCCAGTCTCTGGAGGAAGGGGATCATGCTCTGCTGCAGTATTTGACAGTACATGTTGGAGTTCATGTTTCCCTAAATGATATGTAACTCTCCAATATCTGCAGCACTCATGCAGCCCCAGACCAAGGCATTCCCACCACCATGCTTGACTGTAGGTATTACACACTTATCTTTGTACTCCTCACATTGGTGTCCATGGCTGTCACCCCAGGAGGAAGCCTCTTCTAAAGGCAATACACAAGAAAGCCTGCAAACAGTTGCTGAAGACATGTCAACAAGGCACACAGGTAACTGGAACCATGTCCTATGGTCTGATAAGACGAAATTTAATTTGTTTAGTTCTGATGGTCTTAAGCATGTGTGGTGGCGACCAAATGAGGAGTCAAGCATGGTGGTGGGAATGTCATGGTCTGGGGTTGCATGAGTGCTGCAGGTATTCGAGAGTTACATTACGACGTTGGAATTGAAGAGTGGAAGAGCATTCCAGTGCCTTGAGAAGGTAAAAAATAAACTTTGCAATCTAGTGAATAGAGATTTTTTTCTATTCCATTTCTCATAGAAGATATGTTACTAGTCTTTCTCTACTCTATGATAATTACCACGAAAAGTGCTCAGCTGAGCTCCAATTCACGGGAGCTCATCTTCCTATCATAATTGAAAAGAACTTTCTCGTCTTCATCCATGTATTTAGCATTAGGCGAAATTTCCATGAACAGAGTTTATTTTCAAGAGCCTCTTCTCTGTGGAACACATTATCATGAGAATAGTTCCTTGCAGATTATAACGAGATCATCTTTAAATCCAAGGTCAACAATTACTTGTCACTATTAAGAATCAGACTTTAGGCATAGATTATATTTACCATGAAAATAACGATAGAGCAGAGATAGATTCGCAACGTCTTTTCTGTGGGAAAGAGATTGCAACCAGGAAGACGTAAATTAATTTTTAGTGTTTTGAAGTCGCTTTTGAACTCTATCAAGAAAGGAATAAGTACTCTAGGCATGTACTCTGCAGATGTAGCAACACTAGTCCAGTTTAGGGCGTATACGTACAAGTAGAAGATTACATTGAGGGTGAGATAGTTTCTGGGGCAGTAGAATAATACACTAATATTTCTAGTAACCTTAACAACAGATTTGATGTAAGTGTTCCATTTAAGGCTAGGTGTGGAGGTCAGTCCTAGAAGCTTGTCGAAGTAGCCTGTTTACTCGAGATGAGAACCATTAATTTCAATTGGGTTGAAATGGGAATCAGAGCGTTTGTGGTGAAAAGATATAAACTTGGTTTTAGATTGCATTAATTCCATTCCAAATCCTCCATTCAGTTGTTGTCAGATGAAATGTCCCCAAATTTTCACATGCAAGTACACAAATAGATGCTTCATGCATTTTTAAATAAAACTGTTCGTGATGTTATGTACCACACATTGGTTTGTAAAAAATGGAAGAAACATTTTTTCAAAAAAGACATGAAATACGCATTTCACATTCCTAAAAACACATTTGATCAGCATGAAGACATTTATTTGTTTTATTCAAGTAAAAATTGCGCAATAAAATCATCACTTTGATAATAACTCCAAAAGTCAAAGTATGCTGCATTCAGTTCTGCCAAATGGTGCCATAAAATTAGCCATTAATTTCTTCCCGAACTTGCACTTTTATGTCAGCATTGTTTGCGGGCTTAAAATGCACGACGAGATTTGAAATATAAATAAAACTACCACATCCCAAAGGAGAAGGATGTATAGATCTGCAACTTGAAGGCGTTCAGCTATGAAAGGCAAAGCTTTAATAGTTATGGATAGTCCAAATTGCCTATGATTTTCTACATATCTTGACTGAACATTAGCTCGTCGAGGATTCTATACCAGTGGTAATAACGAAACTGTGGGTGCAGAATATAAAACTTAGACTTAAGAACACCTGCGACGCATGAGTCAATCAAAATATGCCATTGAACAACGTGCTGCCAATTACTTTCCATTGCAATCAAATCCCTTGAGAAATATTTTAATCTTAGAAAAATATATAATTAGCTGTTTTACTAAACTATAATATCTGGATATTTTTAAGTTTTTTTTTTTTTTTTTTTTTTTTTACACAGTGATCACCACTTATCAAGGCCCGGAAGCCACTCAGGGATAAGGGTTATTGCAAGTACATTACGTTAGTGTGGAGATTTGATGAAGTGTTTACTTAAGGGGGCGGTTCATTAGGAATTTGTTAACATTGGACTTGAAGACATCCAAGTTGTAGTCCGGTGGGAAGCAGGCAGACGGAACAGAGTTCCACAGGCGTGCAGTTCTAAGAAAGAAGCTTTGTTCATGGAATCCGCGTTTTGATTTAGGCACAGATATAGAGTAGGGGAAATTTTTCACAGTGGATTCAGCTAGACGGGTGTTTTTCGTAAAAGATTGGTGAGGGTTGATGATGTAGTGGAGTCAAAAGGAGATTTCTAACTAATTTTAAATTTGAATATATATATATATATATATATTATTTTATTTTATATAAATATATATTTTATTTTATATATAAAGGCGTGTGTGTGTGTGTGTGTGTGTGTGTGTGTGGTCACGAATAGGCTCCTATATGGTTGACTATTTTAAAAAACTGATTACATATAATGATAGAAGATGTATCGAGACACAGGAATGGGTATTTTTAATCTGGCAGAACGGTGGTTCATTAAAATTGTGGGGTCTGCATTCGCGCCTCGTCCACAAAGTATGAAAAATAAAAAAATTTAAAATTAAAAAAAAAACGTTTACAAGTTGTTTTTGATATAGATATACATAATAATACTTTGATAAGTATGTTTTAACTTAAATAGGGATGGTATAATAAAATTGTGGGGTCTGCGTTCGCGCCTGGCCTCCATAAAATGGAAATAGGCACAAACTTTAATAAAGACTTTTCATATCTATCTGCGTAAGTATACTTTGATAATTATGTTTCAGTTTGAAGAAATATGGTATAATAAAATTATGGGGTATTCGTTCGCGCCTGACCTCCATAGAATGGAAATATGTCACAAAGTTTAACAAGGTTTTTTAATATAGATCCACAGAATATTGTGATAAGTGTTTCAGTGTGAACAGGTATGGTATAATAAATTATGGGGTTTATCTATTTTATTTTTACTTTCATCATATTTTGCTTTGGTTTTGATACCCCCAAATTCGAAGCTATCTCTTTACAACCCTTCCTTTTCATAACCTATCATACTTTCAGGTATGGTATAATAAATTATGGGGTTATATATATATATATATATATATATATATATATATATATATATATATATATATATATATATATATATATATACATATATATATAATGTTCTATGTATGTATCTGACATTCTCTAATAATAAATATATATATGTTTCTATGTGCATACACACAGAAAAAAATTTATATTTTCTCTGACATGTATATGTAAAGGAAATAAATGAAATAATTGGACAAATTTTTAAAAAAATGTTTGCAAATTGCTAAACGCGCCATAACTGGGACAGAAACCTATGGTGGATACGTCGACATGTGAGAGACTCATTATACCGCTTCGGATTGGTCCTTGTCGCCATATAATTCTGCCGGATAATTTGTAATCAAGTGGAAATAGACTTGTTAAAAAAAAAACGAACCATTTTCGCACATGAAAAGATGCGCAGATAAAGCGAAGCAAGCGCGAATTTATCTCCGCCATGATTAGAAATTGAATGTTGCCAGCCGCGTCGTCTTCTCTTCGGATGAGAAACGGAGGAAAAAAATAAATAAGAATCGCAATTTGTTGACATTTTCAAGAAACGAGTTATTAAACCTTGCCATTTTGCAGAATTTCGATTTTCGCATAGAAAGAAAGAAAGAAAAAAATTCTCAGCAAGAGACTAGAGCTTAATCAAACCGATATTTACGAGACAACCTACATAGTTCAACCCACGGTTCCCCACCAGGAGGTAGATTTCGCCTATTAAGGGGCAATTTTGATGATTCTAGAATCATATACACATTTAGTTATTATTTATTAATTCTTTATTTTTTATTTTCAATTCTTACCAAAATATAATTAAGCTCATATGAAATGTTAGCGATTTTCTTTCCCCTGAAAACTAATGAGCCATATTTTAAACGTCTTCATTCAATAGTTCCCAACTGATGGTCCACGGACCACCAGTAGTCCATGGTGAATATTTTAGATGTCCTTAGGACATTCACTGTATTTGATAATAACATGAAGATTGGTTAAAGATTTTGAAATAAAGGGACATGATTTGGATTTTTAAAAAATTCGCCATGCACGTTTGAAAGGAAGACGTCCCAAAATATAGCATCACGGATAAGCCATCTGACTTAAATTTCTGATATATTCGTATATCTATATATCTATAAAAGTGAGAATGTGTGTGTAAGGACATCTCTCAACCTATATACTCAACCAATCCTTTATCTGCAGACTTACACTTTGGTATATAGGATATTCAGACACGTGGAAATCGGTTTTCATTCAGAAAAAAAGGGCTAATAAGGGGTCATAATTGAAAAATTGGTACCTGGGGTCATCGGATTTTTATCTTTGTCAACTGTTTTACGAATATACATACTCAAATCTGTCACATGACAGATTCTTAATGTTAAGAATAAGTAGGTTTTTAGACACCTTTAAAATAACGTGGCAAGCTGGCTTAATGGCTATCAAACTTGACTCTTTGCCTTTAGGTTTTGGTTTCGATCTCAACACGAATATTTTTTGTTTTACTTACAAGAAGTGAAAGAAAAAATATAATACTCGCATGCACATGTCTCAGTTTCTGTATGAATTAAAATATAATATTTATGCGTAAATTACGTCCGGGAAACGTCGGACGGCCTGCTAATATATATATATATATATATATATATATATATATATATATATATATATATATTACAGAGAGAGAGAGAGAGAGAGAGAGAGAGGTGAGTAAACGTGGAGGTAGACACGTTTACCAGAACCGAAGGTCAGCTGACCAGATTACGTATGAGTGACGTGGTCAGGTTGGCGAGATCTGTGAGATTTGATTTGGGCTTTGAAGAAGACGGACGGTTTTCCGTTGTCTCCCCCTCTTAACTGGGGAGGGGGGAGACGAACGCTGACGTGTGTAGAAGAAGAACCCACACAGGCCGATTTCACTTCCACCTTCTGCAGGACCTCTGGGGAAAGTGAAATAAAAACTATAAAACCCATTCATCGTCTTGGAGTGATAAATCTTCGTCAAACAGGTATCAAGTCTCTCTCCAGGATAAGAAATTCCCAGATGGTCCAACATCGAAGAAGCAGAGGTAGGTTCTGAAAATACATGTCACACACACGATTCCCTTTATGATAATCAAACACACAACCATTTATATTAGAGACAATCATACGCACACGGAATCCTTTTATGTTATACACTAAACGTAAATGGTGCTCCTCAATGATAACCCTAGTGAGAACTCAGATGATAGCCCCTATGTAACACATATATCTCGAGGAAAAAGTTAATACATTATTTTAAAATAATGATTTATTATTGAAGAATTTATTCAACAAGCCAACAATCCTTCGGTTTTATAAGTTCATACAAACCAGCGGTTCTCAACCTTTTTTAGGGTCCGCCTCCCTTAAGAAATTTCTCTTAAGTCTTGCACCCCCTAAAATTTTGGAACTCACTGTTCAATACATTATTGGATCAAATCTAGTCAGTTATGAATTTAATGGCTACTTAATAACAATAACCGTAAAATGAAAGCAACACATTAGTATATTACAAAAAGAAAACGAAAAACACACCAAAGAGAAACATATAAACAATAACCTATTCTTCATCTAAACTTTTCTCGCAGCCTCTGGAACATCATCTCGTACCCCGGGTAGGAAACCCCTGATCTAAAAACTCAAATCGGTACCTCAAGAAATGTTAAAACACAGGAATGGGTATGTTTGATCTGGCAGAACGGTGGTTCATTAAAATTGTGGGGTCTGCGTTCGCACCTGGTCCACAAAGTATGGAAATAAAAAATTTAAAAATTAAAAAAAAAAAACGTTTACAAGTGTTTTTGATATAGATGTACATAAGAATACTTTGATAAGTATGTTTTAACTTAAATAGGGATGTTATAATAAAATTGTGGGGTCTGCGTTCGCACCTGGTCCACAAAGTATGGAAATAAAAAATTTAAAAATTAAAAAAAAAAACGTTTACAAGTGTTTTTGATATAGATGTACATAAGAATACTTTGATAAGTATGTTTTAACTTAAATAGGGATGGTATAATAAAATTGTGGGGTCTGCGTTCACACCTGGCCTCCATAGAATGGAAATAGGCTCAAACGTTAATAAAAAAAACTTTTCATATCTATCTGCGTAAATATACTTTGATAATTATGTTTCAGTTTGAAGAAATATGGTATAATAAAATTATGGGGTGTTCGTTCGTGCCTGACCTCCATAGAATGGAAATATGTCACAAAGTTTAACAAGGTTTTTTAATATAGATCCACAGAATATTGTGATAAGTGTTTCAGTGTGAACAGGTATGGTATAATAAATTATGGGGTTTATCTATTTTATTTTTACTTTCATCATATTTTGCTTTGGTTTTGATACACCCAAATTCAACCGAAATTTACAACCCTTCCTTTTCATAACCTATCATACTTTAATAAATCAGAGTCCATTTTCTGTAGGCTATTTTTGAACGCAGTCAGCGACGGGTACTTTTGCTAGTATATATATATATATATATGTCTATAAAAATGAAAGTGTCTGTCTGTCGGTCTGTCTGTTTGCGTGTGTGTCTGTGTCTGTCTGTGTACATTACCCTATGCAATAACTCTGTCAATTTTCAGTCTACAGACTCGAAATTTGATGTACAGGGTATTGAGATTTGGGAAAATCTTTGTAATCGGTTTTCGGCCTTTGAGAACTCTACCAAACACCTACGCCAATTTTGGGTCTAAACACTTGAAATTTTAGATATAGGCTACTTCAAATGGATCTTAATAACTTGATTTGAACCCAAAACAATAAATGTAAAGGGGTCATAACAAAAAGTAAAAAAAATGACCGCTTCGATCTCTACCAAATTACTCAGACAATTTCTGGTCTACACATTTGAAATTTTACATAAACGGTATCCAGAAATAAGGAAAGCTTTTTTAATCAGTTTGAGTCGAAAATTTGAGTTACCAATATATAAATGTATGTATGTATGCATGCCTGCCTAAAACTTTCGAGAGAGGCGACGGATTTATACAAGGTCAGTATCGTTTTGAAGTTCGACCTTTCAGACAACAAATATCGAAAAATTGACTAAAACATGAATATCTTCACCTTCAACTGACCCTAACCACTTTTCTACAGGGGAGTGTCGCTTTTTTCGCATATATTTTCGAAAGTCATCCTCTCCTTTCGATTGTCTAGTCTTAATTAAAACCTACCCCACTTCCGGTTTGGCGGTGGTCGTAACAGCAAAAACGTCAAGTTTTTCTTCCGTTCTTTTCCTCCTTCCTACTACAACTTTTTATTTTTTATTTTTGCTCAACATACACCTCCGAACACCCGGGCACCGCTGGGCACCCATGCTTGTATATATATATATATATATATATATATATATATATATATATATATATATATATATATATATATAAGGAAACAAATTTATGACTGTAAATTATATTTTTAATGAATTTAATGTTCAACAGGATACTCACATAAAATATATTGTAATTTCCTTAATTCACAGATTTTCAAAGAAATGCGTTCTCCTCATCAGAGGAAAGATATTAGCAAATTAATATTTTAGCAAAGCTATAGGTTTAATTGAAACAGCAATATATAAAAGCTTGTTATAAATTTAAAAAAAATGTACAAAAAGTTTATAAAAAACAGGAAAAAAATTTAAAAATAAAAGGATAAATAAAAAATTAAGGATCTATGAAGCAGATGAAAAGTTCAAGACAAAATTGCCGGGAAGATGGAATGTTCAAGGAAAGGAGTTCAAACAACGATTAAAAGGTACAAGGAAAACAAGTTTTTCAAAAACAGAAAAGAATAAGTTTGTAAAAAGTCTACAACTGCCAGGGAAGACAGATCTTTGAAAGGAGCATTCCTTATCGATAGGAAGAAAAGTTCTTCAGAGGTTGCTGCTGAACTTTGAGAAGATGCAAATAAAAACATATCAGCACGAATAGTGAGAAGATTATTAGAAGCGGGATTAAAAGAATGCCAAACATGGAAGAAGCCATACTTGTCTCAGATCAACAAGAAAAAACAACTGGAATTTGCAGGAAAAAAAAAACATGAAAATTGGACATCTGATGATTGGGCCGAAATTGTTTGGTCTGACGAAAGCAACTTTGAGGTAAGTTAACAGCTTCTATATCCTAAACTTTGAAAGGAACAATTGAATTTTTATGTGAATAGGCATCCATAACATTAAAAAATTATAGCAAATTCTCATTTTTTCATCAGATTTTTGGCAGTCGTGGAGCAATTTATTTTCGCTGTATGGAATGAGAGACATTTTATCCTAATTGTGCGGTTCCAACTGTCAAATTTGGAGGAGGATGCATAATGGTTTGGGTCCGCTTGGCTTCATCAGGCACTGGATTCTTGTACACTGTGAGGGCAGAATGAACCCCACAATTTATACTAACATGTTGGACCAGGTTTACCAAAACTCTTTGACAAAAGTATTTAATAATAATATTTCAAGTGATGTAATCTTCCAACAAGACAATGTCCCATGTCATACGTCAAAAGTTTTAATGGGTTGGTTTGAGAAAAAAGAGATTACAGTGATGAAGTTGCCCCCTCAATTCCCAAACCTTGTGGTCCCATCTAGGAAAAAGAGCGAGAATTCAAAAATGTTCCCCCTTCAAAAAAAAAGGATTAGAGGCCAAACTTAATGAAGAGTGGAAGCAAATAGATAATACCACCTGCAACCATTTAGTCAATAATATGTAAAAATGAATAAAAGCTGTTATAAAGACAAAAGAAGGACATGTTGAATATTAATTGTTGTTAAAATATATTTATTAATATTAACTCCAATAAATATATAAGTTTGAATCATAATATCCATGTTTCATCGGTGTTCCATAATTTTGACCATGGATATATATATATATATATATATATATATATATATATATATATATATATATATATATAGTGTTATAATGGAATAATTCCAGGAGGAAATCCGGGTATGAGAGCTCAATGTGGTAAACAGAGCAATAACATAAAAATATAACACGGAAATTACACAATTATGTAATTTCCGTGTTATATATATATATATATATATATATATATATATATATATATATATATATATATATATATTGAGTAAAATTTATAATTAAAATTAAAAATCGGTTTCACAAGGAAAAACAAACAAGTATTTTCCTTAATTCAGCCTTGCCTCGACAGTCAAGCTGTATATTTCTTCCATTCCTTTTTTTTTACACACATTTTATCTTTCTTTAATAATATATTGGAATTCTTTCCCTTTTCCTTGTACCTATTTGTGAATTATTTCACAGTTTTCTGCCTTTTGGATTACTTTGGATCATCTTCCAATTACGCGATTCCCTTACATTTTATTGTGCGAATAGAAATTTAACTAACTTTCTTGGATTCTGCATCTTTGGATTTTACCATCATTGGATATTTTACACTTCACCAAACTGTCCATTCACATGAAATCACTTTTTAATTCACTCTATTCCCTCTGCTTCACTTTTTGTTACTTGTAGTTTCATTTAATACTTTTGCAAGCAAAATCCTACCTTCTGATGAGAAGGAAAGTATTTCTTCGAAAATCCGCGGATTAAGGACTATCACTTATTTAGTGTTTCCTTTTTAAAATTAAATATGTTTCTAACTCTTTTCAAAGTGTTTTTAACATGTTTTATTAACTACTTGTTCTTATATATATATATATATATATATATATATATATATATATATATATATATATATATATATATATATAAATTGTGTATTTAAATTTAATATACGTGTGTGCGTGTTGGGTATTTGATATGAATTTACATTCATGAAATTTCTTAAAATTGATAGAATATGAACAATTTTGTCCGAAAAAAAATCAGAAATCAAAAAGCGTGCGGTGGGCTGTAAAGACCTGATATCACAGAACACTTTGACGTCATGCAATATTGACGAAGCAATATTTATTGACAAGGGGTGAAATTATTCCTTCCTCCTCCTCCTCTTATCTCCCGTCCCCTCTAAATAAATGCAAAGAGATGAAACAGATTTCTTAATCTGCCCTTAAAGGTTTTCGGTTCTTCCCTACCGGTTTGAAAGGAAGACTTTTTAAAAATGTTAGCACTGCAACATGGAGGTTTATTGATTCTGGACTTGTTTACAAACAGTTATAAAAGAAAACAGGACTTTACTGTTGTTGTTGTTGTTGTTGTTGTTGTTGTTGTTGTTGTTGTTGTTGAAGAAGAAGAAGAAGAAGAAGAAGAAGAAGAAGAAGAAGAAGAAGAGAGGAAAAGGAAATACAGGAAAAAAGAGGAATATATATATTATATGGACTATACTACTACTACTATTACTACTACTACTACTACTACTACTAATAATAATAATAATAATAAAAAGAACAAATAATAATAAAATAATAACAAAAATAATAATAATAAAAATATTAATAATAAAAATAATAATAACAATAATAATAATAATTAAAAAAATAATAATAATAACCATAATAATAATAAAAAACAATAATAATAATAAAAATAACAATAAAAATAATAAAAATAATAATAATAATAATAATAATAATAATAATAATAATAATAATAATAACAATAATAATAGAAAAAGAAGAAAAACAACAACAGCAACAACGACGGAAGGATGGAGAGAAAAAAGATGAAGGAGAGAAGTAGAAAACAAAAGGGTGAAGAAGAAGAAGAAGAAGAAGAAGAAGAAGAAGAACAACAACAACAACAACAACAACAACAACAACATCAACAACAACATCAACAACAACAACAACAACAACAACAAAAACAACAACAACATCAACAACAAAAACAACATCAACAACAAGAATAACAACAACAAAAACAGCATCAACAACAACAAGAATAGCAACAACAACAAAAAACATCAACAACAAGAATAACAACAACAAAAACAACATCAACAACAACAAGAATAGCTACAACAACAAAAACAACATCAACAAAAAAAACAACAAAAACAACAAGAACAACAAGAACAACAACAATAACAACAGCTACAAAAAGAAGAACAACAAGAACAGTAACAAAAATTGATGGAATGAATAATGGTTAAAAAACAAAAAGTAAAAGTTATTAAGGAAAAATGAAAGTAAAACCTTTAACAAATGTTCTTTTCTTGTTTTTGCAAATTCATTTTTATATATTAAACCACTTAATTGATATCATACGACGAAATATTGAATATATATATATATATATATATATATATATATATATATATATATATATATATATATAACCAAAATACCATGAGAAAATTAGTAAGGGCCGATTATTGGAAAGCTGTTGAGAAGAAGACCTCGAAATATTGTATACTCTCCTAATGAACCGACATCATCCGGAAACCGGAATGAAATACTTCACAAGTGAAAACAGCCGATAAGCATGATTATATACAAGCTTACACAGAATTTGGAAAAAATGCAATACAGAGCAAATAAAGTGGATACTAAAGCAGTATGGAAAATTTGAAAAATGTTGAACCTGTACACATAACTTAACAAGAGAGAAGAAGTCCCTGAAATGGTGCGTATTCTCTTCTGATGACCCAACATTACCTGAAAACCGAAATGAAATACTTCGCAAGTAAAAACAACCAATAAACATAATTATATACGAGCGTACAAGCTATAAGCTTTTGAACAACAATATCTTCTGTTGTCTGCTTGCTTCATAACGAGTTTCTGTTACTGTTCCAGTAGCGAATTGCATTCTAAAAGTGGTAAAATCCAGGGAAAAACTTTCGCGCTTATTGATTTAGATAAACCAATTCCATCATTAAATATGTTAAATGAAGAATCCATATTATACAGAATGTCAAAACAAATAAAAATCCGATATGGGAAAATGCTTTACCTTGATATATGATACGTATCTTTTGAACCAAAAGTTATTCGCTCTAATATAAAGATTAGATATTGATTCTGGTTTTAATTCATTAAAACGATCTTTACTGAGTCAATAAGTCTATTGGAGTTATTAGTGTTCAGCTTGATCGCCGCTTCTGTTGCACCTGCGCGATCAGCGAGATGACCCCGGTGACCAAAACAAAGCAACTGCAGCTTTGGAATATTAGTCATTGATTTTTGTTTCAGTTTAATTAAAGAAAAAGAAAAGAAAGCGTCGGATCGCGACGAAGAAATCCGTCTGAATAGATAATTGTGTAATAACGATAATTGCTTTTTTTTCTATGGAATCGGTAAAGCGTTACAAGATTATGACAACAAAAGATGAAGATTCTATTAGGCTGTTTGGAAAGTAATGTCTGATTTCAGAAGGGAGATATTTACTTCTCTCTCACTGCAAGAACTGTGACACCAAAGTCGGAAAGTGGGATTAAGAAGTAACCCCCACCCCAAAAAAAAATGGCACTTAGACCTGTAAAAGTGTCTAGGCGGGCCCCGTCGGCATTCTCCAGTAAGAGCACCTCAGGCGATTAGCAATAAACTAACACATTTCTCAAAGAGAAATTCCAGTTTTACACAATTCCAAATTCTGTGTAAGCATAGCCTAGGAGGATGGACCTCCTAGGACTGCACAGGAACAGCATTACACCACAATCAACACAGACCAGATCATTACAGAAATGGTTTTATCTCTGTTCATTCTGGGGGCTGAGGGAAAAACAGAATGGACCTGGAAGTAATATCAAATAAGAGGCTGACTCCAAAATTGGGGTTTCACCAACATAAATAGTTTATTACATATTTTTAATATTAATAATAACGTACAATATCATAATAATGAAGTATATTATCTTTAAATGGTATAGAGTAATTCAAAAGTGTTCAATTTCAACTGTCTTTTATTGTGCAAGCTAGTCAATTTGTAGCTTGTGACAAGCGTGGTACCAGTGAGAGAGATAAGTAGAGGAGAGAGAGATAAGTAGAGGAGAGAGAGATAAGTAGAGGAGAGAGAGAGAGAGAGAGAGAGAGAGAGAGAGTAAGAGGATGAGGGTGGTGATGAAGAAATGCGTGCACACACGTGTATGATTGTTCATCTCTCATTGTTTATCTCTCTGTCTGTTCCTTCTTTGTTGTGTATGTATTTATATTGACCAAATTCCGATTGTCTCTTTGTTTGTTGATGAACAGGTTAAATGTGGGTTGGTTTCTTTGATTACATATGAAACCGAACGGACTTTGTTTCACTCAACTTACATCATTTCGGTCAGCAATCAGAATACGATAACTTAGCATAATCCAACACTATGATCAAAGTCTAGTATCTGTTCTCTTTTCAATCATAAGAGAAATCTTTTCTAATTTTTTCTCATTCAAATTGGACGTAGCTTAGTGTTAACTAAAAAATGACTCCACACTCCCCAAAACATTGCTAGTCTTTCTCTACTCTCTTGTTATTTCCATTGAAGATGCTCAACTGAGCTCCAATTTTTCGTTCCTCCTTGTAAGACATTTACAGCAAGAACTCGTCTTTTATCTTCAGTGTGCTTAGCATCAAGTAGAATTTTCATCAATAGAATTTCTTTCATAGGTGTCATTGTATACACCGTACACACATATGTAAATTAGATGGCAACATAAGTCTCTTAAATTTAATATAAAAATAATGAAGAATCGTAATACTTCCCTACTTTGTCTATGTCTCTGTGTGTGAGTTCGTTCCCTATGGATTCGAAAATAGTTGGGCAATTTTTTATGAAAAGTACTTTACAAAAGTCTTTTATTTGTTTGGGAGTGATCTTAGATAGGTTTTCTATAGAATGCCTCCAATAAGTAGTGAAAATCGATAATCAAAACATAAAAAATCTGATTAAAGAAAGAACAGTTCGATTTTGACTAAAGGTAACACTCCTTTACAGCCTAACACCACAAGTCCATTTGAGAAATTTTATCACTGAACTAGCATATAAAATCAACTGTATGTTTTTGATAAGACAGAGGGCATTCAAAATGAATGTTTCTATTAAGAGCACAATTGAACCTTGATACGTGACTTGGCTTGATAATAATTGTAGGAGCAGAAAAAGCAGTCCCAAAGAATTTGAAAAAAAAAGACTTAGAGAAAAAGACTGAGACTATGCAATGGACATTAATGCTGAAAATTTAAGGAAAACCCTTGAGTGAGGAAACAAACATGTCTTCATAGCTCAGGCATTAACGTCAAAGGAAAAAAATAAATCGTAAGCTAAATATTTTGGTTTTGATTCTTAGCAGTGGCATACGAGTCATTTTTTTTTAATTTTAAATCATTACAATATATATTGGGTCTAACATACTATAATAATAAATACAAAATCTGCATTCATGAAAATATCATATTTAAGCATATTTTATGACCGGGACATGTCGGGCGGCCTGCTAGTATATAACTATAAATAGTCATGATCTGTTGTATCAGAACTAACACTATTATTTATTTGTCAGACGATTGATGAAGAATATTATGAGAAGATTGGAAATGAACAATTGGATGAACAATGTTTGAGTATATATGAGGGTGCTTTATGACAAATATTTGTTAACATTGGATTTGAAGATACCCATTACCCATGTTGTAGTTTACAGGGAAGCAGTTCCGTGATAATGTATTGCACAGATAGGAAGTTATCGCAAAGGAAATATATGCTCATGGAGGAAGACATGAAAGTATTTTGCATGGAACAGTCCCAGAGTAGTGTGTTCCACAAACGGGAATCCCTTACAAAGAAGTTTTGTTAATGGAAATCTAACCTGACGATAAGCACACTTGGGTAGAAAGGAAATTATTTCAGGTAGTAAGACGAGTTCTTACTGTGAATGTCTTACTAGGAAGAACAGAGATTGGAACTCTATCGTCATCACCCGCCCCCCTCTGTGAATGCCGAATTTGATAAACGGACTTTGAATGATTAAAGAGGAGGCTTCAGATTGGGTCATTTCTTAAAAGTCTGGCAGAAAGCCAGAAGCCATTTCAATGGAAGCAGATGTCGATGACGACGATGGTTCAACAGTCTGAAGAATAAACAGACTTTTGATGTTTGCCTGTAAATTTCTGACAAGTGGAGAGGACAAGGGAAGATGGATGTAGAAGGGGTAAATGAGGATAGGTAATGGCAAAGGGAAGACACCTGGGAAGCCGATTCCAGATATTGGTTTATTTTGGGGGAAGGCAGCCAAAACTGAATATCTTTCCTTTGAGAGAAGGAATCTAATGAGATGATGTTGGCTGATAATTTGTCATGAATCCTTCTGCGCTTCATCGAAAGCGAATGAAATTGACATTTTTTGCACTCGACTCAAACTTGGGCATAGGATCTTCGTAAATATTCAAATCGATTCAGCAAACTGTAGATGGCAAATTTCTCTCTCCTTCTCAATAAGCCCCACCCTCCTTATGTAATGCACTGTCATAAATTATCTCATCTGCTATTTACTTAGCGTTATGCGAAGCTCTTTGTCTGTGAAGAAATAAACGAATCGAGCACTTTAAAAGTAGTCGTCAAAAGTTTATATAAATAGATATTTGTAGATATCGTATCATTTGCAAGCGCTGATCCCATGGACTAGAGGATAGAACTATCAACTACATGTTTGTAGGTTCAATCAGAATGGGTACTAGTCTAGTTGCACTGAAGAGCTGTGACAGTCCGTCCATGAATGATTATATATATTAGTGATGGGACGACTCCAAAATTTTTTCTTATTCCAATAAAATTACCGATTCCGATTCTTTCTAAAACTCTAAATATTTAAGTATGAATTGGTTATTTTCTCCGGATTACCATGAAAACTCATCTTAAATGTGCATGCACACCACCCATACACTAACTCACAATCCAGACAGGGCCTTACCACAAGCCCTCCGCCCATATAAATTATATATAAAAAATAAAAGAAATTAAATAAATAAGTAAATAACAGCAATATATATAAATAATAATAATAATAATAATAATAATAATAATAATAATAATAATAAATAGTTAGCTGAAATAACATAAACCAATAAAAAAAACATTTGATTTAAGCTAACCCACCTATTCAAACCCAAATAAACACTAACAACAAACACAAATAAATTAATAAACAAATAATAATAAAGAATTAAATAGAAAAAAAGTTCCATCTATAACCACTTATAGTTTTATTAAAATAAATAAATAAACAATTCCCAAGGAATGTCAATCCAGCGGCCCCTTCCCAGCTATCTTCCTATTCCTGATAACCGCACCCCTAACCTAAATACCCCAACAGCCGACTGAGAGCGCCTCATCCCGCACCCCTCCCCTCCTCTCTCACATCCCTCTTCCACCTCTCTCCTCCAAAAGCTAACCAGTACCAGCCTACTAGCGACTTACGTGACCTAGAGACACCAAGTCATCCCACTGAATATTCTAGGATGTTAATAAATTAAACAAATAAATGAATAATACAGAGCAACAAAAAAAAAATAATAAAAACAACACAATAGATAGAGAATATACAAAATTTTTAAAAAAGCCACGCTAAAGCAACAAATTAGAAACTAAAAAAAAAAAAATAAATAATATATATATATATATACTAAAAAAATTTTTATAAAGAAAAAGTATGAAAAAAAAATATGTTAACCCCCCCTCGTTACATTTGCTCCGAGGCTCCACAAAGCCATCCAATTTTTGCTCCATCATCTAGCATGCTTTAAATCCATCTACCATTTGAAAAGGGAATTTTCTTCCGAAATTAATAATGGATATTGTCGTAGACATAACAAGTAAGACATTTGTATTTAATACAACTGAATAAATATATGTATATGTAGACATATATGTATGTACTTATTGATTTGTAAATCGCCACTTGTCTTCGTCTCCTTCCAACAACAACGGCTATATCTCATTCCTCGCATTGCGATAGTCTTCTAAATCTCTACTACATATATATATATATATATATATATACATATACATATATATATATATATATATATATATATATATATATATATATAATTTTTTTGTGTATTAGTATTCATATTAAAACCCCTTTTTTCTATTTATTTAAAAAGAAAATACAACCTTGTTTTATATAGGTCGTGGAATTGCATTCATCTGCAAAAGTTAATTTGCATACTCTTTTAAACATTAATTTTACTTAATTTTCGACTAGATTTTTCGGTTTGCTTATGGGATGATCATCTTTAATTTGATTTAATAGACGAGGAAATATTTTACCATGTCTAACGTGTGGCATCGATTAAAGGTTTTATATATATATATATATATATATATATATATAAATATATATATTATATATATAAGCCTGCATGTGTGTGTGTGTTTGTTTTTGTTTTTGTTTGCACACTAGCGAATGCTCGATGCTTGTCGTCCATATAAGATTAGTCGAAAGTTTATAAATGTTATTCAAAAGAAAAACAAAACGCTGAAATATATAAAATTAAAAATTTTAAACAATCCTTTCCAGAATATTTTCATTTATTGATGAATTGGTTGAAAACCCCCGACATATATTATTCCTTTAGGATGGCCTCATTGACCGAAACATTTTTTTTTTTTTTTTTTTTTTTTTTAATTATTATTATCATCATCATCATCATCATCATCATCATCATCATCATCATCATTATTATTATAATTATTATTATTATTATTATTATTATTATTATAATAATAATAATAATAATAAGAAGAAGAAGAAGAAGAAGAAGAAGAAGAAGAAGAACAAAAACAACTCATAATATGAATATATATATATATATATATATATATATATATATATAATATATATATATTATTATTTATTTATAACATTTTAAAGGTTTGAATGTTCAATAATGACATTTCTATATGTATTTCTCTTTGGAAATTGATTAGTGTAAGAATCGATCAAAACTACACATAAAAAATAATTGTTTTGGTCATAGTATATATATACATATATATATATAAATATATATATATATATATTTATATATATATATATCTCACATATATCACCATCACTAGTATATATATATATATATATATATATATATATATATATATATATATATATATATATATATATATATATATATATATATATATATATACTATGACCAAAACAATTATTTCCTATTTGGTTTTATCGAGCTTTTACATCTGGCTGAGATAATTTTATAAATATTAATTCTTTAATATTTGTAATATACTTTAATTTTACCATCTTGGATCATTTTGGTAAATTTAATTGTAATTTTTATTTCATATATATATATATATATATATATATATATATATATATATAGACATATATATGTAGTTATCCACATACATTACTGTTTTGCTGTATCACTACACACCAGTGCGGCTAAACTAGCACCTCTCCGGAGCCAAGAACTGAACTTAGAACCATTACATTGACAGTCAGTAGTTCTACCCATCAACCCACGGGAGCAGCGCCCGTAAATAACCTTGCCAAATGTTTATTTTAAACAAACATTCGTACATCACTTTTATAGTGCTCAAACTGCTTGTTTACAAACAAACAGCGAGCCTCTCCTCTCGCATTTTTCAGTCAATTAAATAGCCGGTGAGATTATTTACGACAGTGCTCCACCCAAAGGGGGGGGCTACTCTGTGTGTGTGTGCGCGCATGTGTGTGTGTGTGTGTGTGTGTGTGAATTAATTATTCATGAACCCTTGTTTTCTTGTGTGCAAATAATTAGGCTTCAGAATCATGGTTTCGTATCTGGTAAGATTCAGCCATGCTGAATAGTCGTAGATAGTGAAACATGCATTCCTGAAACATCAGATTATATTTAACTTTTTAATAGTATATATATATGTATGTATGTGTGTGTGTGTGTGTGTGTGTGTGTGTGTGTGTGTGTGGTATATCACAAAAGTGAGCACACCCCTCACATTTCTTCAAATATTTAAGTATAACTCTTCATGGGACAACACTGAAAAAATGATTTTTTGACACAATGAAAAGTAGTCTGTCTGCAGAATATATAACAGAGTTAATTTATTTTTCCTTCAAAATAACTCAAAATATAACCATTAAAAGCTAAATCGCTGGCAACAAAAGTGAGTACACCTCTTACGAAAGTTATCAAGATTAACATACATGTCAACTCTCAATATTTTGTGTGGCCACCATCATTATCCAAAACTGCCTTTACTGGCCACCACCACACATGCTTAAAGCCATCAGAATCAGACCATAGGACATGGTTCCAGTAATCTATGGGCTTTGTTGACATGTCTGCAGCAAACTGTTTGTGGGATTTCTTGTGTATTCCCTTTATAAAAGGCTTCCTCCTGGGATGACAGCTAGACACACCAATTTTAGGAGTACAAAGATAAGTGCGTTATGCCTGCAGTCAGACATGGTGGTGGAAATTTCATGGTATGAGGCTACATGAGTGCTGCAGGTATTGGAGAGTTACATTTCATTGAGGGAAACATGAACTCCAACATGTATTGTCAATACTACAGCAGAACATGCTCACCTCTATCCACAAACTGGGTCGCGTTCCATCATGACAATGACCAAAAACACACAACCAATGCTTTATTGAAGAGGCTGAAGATAAAGATGATTAACTGGCAAAGCATGTCTCCTGACTTGAACCCAATAGAACATCTTTGGGGCATCCTCAAGCAGAAGGTGGATATGTGCAAAGTTTCAAATATCCGCCAGCTCCACAACGTCGTAATTGAAGAGTGGAAGAGCATTCATGTGAAGCTCTGACAAACTCCATGCCCAAGGAGAGTAAAGGCAGTTTTGGATAATGATGGTGGCTACACAAAATATTGAGAGTTGACATGTTCTATGGTAATATTGACAACTTTTTGTCAAGGGTGTACTCACTTTTGTTGACAGGGATTTAGCTTTTAATTCTGTTTAGAGGGAGGAAGGTGGGAGACATATTATGAGTTAATCAGCGTTTGTTTACTTACACATTTTAATATAATACGAAATGAGAGTTAATGGATTTGGTGACATCCCAGGTATGACCTCCTCCTTATTTTCTTAGTGGGAAAGGGGCGAAAGATGAAACCGCTTTAATTCTAAGAACAGATACTACACTTTGATCTCAAGTAAAAAAAAAAAAAGGATGCGTATTATATATTTTTCGTATATTAAATTAAGACAAGATGTCATATTTCAAACATCACAGCCTGGGATTAGATAAATTTCATGGAATTTTCCCCAGCAGAACACTCGGCGTTGCCTAGGATTGGAAAAAATTGGTTGATATAATTAGCCGATGTTGGTGGAAATACATTGAATGTTTCCTAGCAGAATACTCAGCGTTTCCTGGGATTGGATAAGATGTACTAGCAGAATACCCGGCGTAGCCCGGGATTGGATAAAATTGGTGTATATGTACTAGCAAAATACCCAGTGTCGCCAGGGATGGTATGACATAGCACTAGCATGACATATATACTAGCTGATTACTTGGCATAGCCTAGAATTGG
>NC_136502.1:5138722-5143722 GCF_053919585.1 Euprymna scolopes
TGCAATCTCTTTCCCACAGAAGAGATGTTGCGAGCCTGTCTCTGCTCTATTGTTATTTTCATGGCAAGTGCTCGACTGAACTCCAATCTATAGTTCCCCCTTGCCAAACTTTCATAAAAAAACACGCGATTAGCTACAGCCACTATAAACGATTTCCCTCACTTTCTACCCGTGCCTAAATCTAAACGCAAATTCCATGAACAAAGCTTCTTTTCCAGAACTACCTGTGTGTGAACATTGTTCTGCTGGCCTGCTTCCGGGTTGACTACAACATGGTAACCTTCAAATTCAATGTAAACAAATTCTTGTTGAGCCATCCCCATAAATAATCAAATTCTACCCAATTTACACCATTAATGATTACTACACCTTATATTCATTAATCCTTATCCTCGAGTCACCTACGGGCCTTGATAAGTGGTGACTCCCAAATAAATAAAAACATTTTTTAAATTTAAAAATAACCCAAAAAGAGTTAAAAGTTAAGTGGTCGACCATAGTTAAGGAGAACCCAAAGGTTCCATTTTTATTGCTGAGTATTGAACAAGGCAGCGTCAAATATAATTTCTTGAGTTTTTAGTATAGATTGATCGAGGATTGAACCCTGGTCTCCTGGCCCATTAGTGAACACTGTTTATTATGCCAAATGGGTCGATATGTTGTAAAATGATGCAAAATAGAGGAATTGTGCTATGCCAAACCAAACGCACTAAATTGTCATTTCGATTCTTTGAAAATGAAGGATGGCATTTACCTCGGACGAAAGATTAAAGATCAGTGTTCTTGGAAGTCGTGTCCGATGGGCCGAAAGATAAGGGGGCAAATAAGTTCAATATTCCACTGCCAGAACGCAATCCAATAGCGCACAGCATTGGAGAAATATAAGGAAACTGGATCTGTCTTAGACAAGGAAAGATCTGGTTGTCATACCGTTAGCAAACAGACTCACGTCAATGCCGTGATGATGCCAGGTAAAGGATTTCTCTTGCGAACGCTTTCTAAACCAAAAGAAAATTTGGTTCTTTTCTACAATAGTTGCTCTTTCATTTTTGGTTTAGCAGAACAAATGAACCGTGATACTTGACTTTCGTCTATAAACTTTAATGATGTCCAACATAAAGGCTTCGTAATAACATTCAAATGAAGTTGAAGTCTACCATCTGAATATTACATTCAACATATTTAGATTTGAATAATCGAAATACGTTGAATGTTTACAGAATGATTATTGGTCTCATCTTGAGTTATTCATACAACATTTCGGCCGATGTAACCTCCAACCTTCTTCAAGTGCATCTTATCAAACTCAGGAATCTGCAGGGAATTCGAACATCACCCTTTATTTAGTCCACTTGTTCTTGTTCCATCAGCCATGACCGAGTAGAAGTCTTAAGTAATTCACGATTGTATTCTTAGTATCGTCTGCACTAAGGTTTGAACTTTCAAGCTGGATAAGAGTGTAATTTACAACTGAATTTTACCTAGTACTTTATCCGTGACGTCACCGGTTCTTACGGTCCACAAGTTATTATGAAACACACAACCTTCTGGTTTAAATATCAAGTGTAAAATATTGTGTAGATATTCAGATGCAACCAAAACATTTTTGAGGTTGACAAGATACACCTGAAGAAGGCTGGAGATTACATCGTCCGAATGAACTCTCACTTCTTTTGTTTTGTCCTTTAGTCCTCACGTTCCATGAATAATGCTTCTAATAAAGGGGGAAGAATTGCTGTTTTCTAGATCAAAATCTGTCAAAACTTACCCGTTGGTTTATTTTTTTTTTAATTTTTAATTTGTTTTTTAGCTCCTTACATCAAGTGGCTTCATGTCTTATCTGGAGCGATTTCTATGAAAAAATAATACCAATTCCATTGAGTTTTTTTTTCCTTTATCTATTTATTTATCTACCAAGTTTGAAGGAATCTTGTTTCTTTGTCTCTGTGTACACAGCATCCTCATCATTGTATTCGTTTCAACATCCGTTTTACATACTGTCAAATGTTGGATGGCTTTTAGAAATTGACTTATTAACTAACCTATCTCTGTCCAGGTATTTATTGATCCCTCTTTTTCTCAAGTCCATCGTTTTCACTTCCTGCCGTGTTTTTCTTAGCTTACTCCTGCAACATCAAATATTCTACATTTAGGAACACAAAAGACTTTCATCTATTCTTTCAAGCTGGCATCAAAATCTCTTGTTCTTCACATGCCTCTCTTTCTTTTCCACATTTAATGATCCTCTGGGGTCATCAGATCTAACCCCGTTTTAAGGCTCACATTACACATCCATCGTACTATTCTTACATCATTTCTCTCCATGCAACACATGTCCTCAACCCTCAGTCCTCTTATTCCTCCTACTACATCTACTAACCCAAGCACTCTCATTTATTCTTTCAAAATTACCAAACCAACAAAGTCTCCTGCTCTGCACATATCTCCCTGTTATACTGTCTAGATTTAATCTTCCTCTGAGGTCATCAGATCTAAGCCTGTCTTTAAGGTTCACATCGCACATTATTGTATCATGTTCACAACATTTGGATGACGTGACAAAGAGTTGATGTTATAAATGATGACGTCCCAGTCAAAATAGAAATAAGATGAAAGATAGTTGTACACAGTAGATATCGTCACAAAATGATGATGGCATCTACAAAATTAGATACGAGGTGGGGGAGGAGATCCTTTGTCTCCCCAACTTGAGAACGAAGGCCCTTAACGTCTAGATCATTACGGTGTTGTCTGCGAAAGCTTTCATGACAATGAGAAAAAGGAGAGAGAAAAGAAAGAGAGAAGGGAAGAAAAAAAGAGGGTGTATATTATGACATCACAATATAATACAGTGTGGCCTACTTAAAAGTAGATCACTCTCTCTAATCTTTCTCTTAACGACCAACTGACACCACGATACAAAATGCAATTCTTTTTCCAACAAGATGGCGTTACATGCCACACGTCTCACAGATCACATGACACGAGTTCATGACATGTTTACGGGAGAGAGAACAGTAAGCAAAGGGTTGTGGCCACCATGTTTCCCGGACTTGTCATCATGTGATTTTTATCTTTGGAGAAAAAAGTTTATGCAAATAATCCTCATAATCTAGACCAACTAAATCACCAGAGAAGATCTACAGGCAGTATCTGCAAACGTTAAGCATGCTCAGAAATACATCGATGTTAACGGAGAGCACTTCCAACATTTTTATAACACTACAGGTAATTTAGCAATGCTACTAATTACTAAGGTAATATATATATATATATATATATAAAAGCGAAAATGTATGTATGTATGTATGTATGTATGTATGTATGTATGTTTGTGTGTATGTTTGGATGTCTGCTAAAAACTTTCGACAGACGCGACAAAAATTCACAAACCCGGTATCACATTGAAGCTCCATCCTTTGCTCGAAAAATATCGAAAAATTCGCCACAAACGTTAACTTTTTCACCCCGAAATCGACAATTTTCGACAGGGGGGGTCAACAAAAACGGTCCTCTCGTGACAATGACCGATTCTACGCATGCGTCAGATGACGTCGTGACCTGATTTACTTTAAATAGTAGAAAAACCAAACAAATTTCATGTACGTCGCTTTAGCTCAGTTGGTTAAGGCCTTGGAGATGTTTTTTTTTCGATTGTTTAAATTTAAATATTGAACCAGTGTTTTGTTTTTCTGCTTTTTTTTTTACTTCGCTTATTATTAGCGACACCCAAAAACACCCGGGTACCCACCGATTTTTTAAATTTTAATATCGAAACATTGAAGCCATTTTTCACATGTTCGTTTTTCTGTTTTCATCGTTTGTTTGCCTTCTGTGTTTTTGTGTTTTTCCCCGCTTAAGTGTTAACGTTGTTTTTTTTACTTCGCTTATAACAATCAAACCTACGTCGTCGTCGCCGCCGTAGCCTCGTCGTAACGCTCGACAACTTCCGGCCGTGCACCTGTCAATTTCGTTCTTAAATAAATTCAAACATCTTTCACTAACTCATTCTGGCTGGCCGATTTTATTTTCAAACTTCGCCTCAGGGCTTCGGGTTCGATCCTACCCCCCCGAGTTCTTTTTTATTTAACACCACACACACCTACAAACACCCGGGCAACGCCGGGTACCCCCGCTAGTTTTAAGAATAAAAGAATGTTCCGCCTCTCTACTGCATTTTTATGGACTACTTTTAAGTGGGCCACCCTTATCAGTAACTCTATCGGAATTGGTGTGCTATTGAAATCATCCTACCATTAAGCCTGTGTAACCATTTGTTTTTCATTTCTATACATCATCACATCACAAATACCTGAAAGACATGCATGAAAATCCAGTGATTCATGTGAAATCAGTTGTTCGGTGTGGGAGATGACGGTGGTCAAGTAGTTAACGACACGAACTGACGACCTGGGTGTTCCAAGTTCGAATCCAGTCTGTTCCGCTAAAATCACTTTCACTTAGGAATGTTTGAAACCTTCATATGGTCCCTTCCATAAGTCCCCGATGTCTTTCGAGAAATAATTCTGAGAAGAAAAATATCGGGGAAACCGATGCCAGCAACATAATCTTTTTATTTATATGATATGATGATGCTAGAGTTGTTCTGTTTCAAATTCTATTTGGCCCAAGTCATCTGATGTCTGTCATGACGTCATCCAATATTTCACACGAAATCATTTTGTCAGCAGGAAAACCTAAACCGCATCGTGGAAAACAATCGATTTAAAACGTCTGTATCGAAAATCAACTCTATCTGCCCATAGCATCATTTTGTTGGCAGCCTGGGAGGCCATTAAAATCAAGATGCATGCAAAGGCAGATGTAGAATTCCTGGCTTGACAGCAACTCAGATGAGATATAAAAGTACTTTCACGATTCCCTGAAGACCATCTAAGGCAATAGACTACTGAAACATCGCTACCGCTTGATGCTCGGGGTTCCATTTTGATTGCTAACAAGAATGAAAAACAGAAACGTGTGCGCACATTACTATTCCC
>NC_136502.1:5148722-5166222 GCF_053919585.1 Euprymna scolopes
GCCACATGTCTGAATATACTATAATATACTAAATTCCAAGTCTGTAGATGAAAAATTCGTTGAGTATATAGGTTGAGAAGTGTCTTCACACTCTCACATATTCTCACTTTTATAGATATATAGACATGTGCATATATATATATATATTTAGATTTAGATTTAGAGTGCATAAATGCTCCCTAAATAACCCCAACCACCCAAATAGTACTTCATTAACTAACCACTATCTACTACTTACCCGAAACAACCTCACCCCAATTATTAGCTGGGAAATTCTTAATAGAGCTAGTACCTGTAAATCACTAAACTCCCCATGTTATTTATGCTTAACTGAAAAATTACTGATTACTAATTTTAGAGATAGAGATAAACTTCTAAATAAAAAAACTGAAACCTCACTTAATTGTAAACATTATAAATCCCACCTCTTAAGCAACTTCTCACCCTTCTAATAATAACTATAACCCACCCCTAAAATCTAACACTAACGAATTACACACACCCTATTTACAACCTAAACTATATAGTCCCCCATTCATTTTAAAAGAACCCCTCCACAGAACCCCCACCTATTTATCCCACCATTTTTTAGCTACATCTCTCTTTACCAAACTCATTTTTGTACCCCCCCTTTGCCTTAATCACTCCTTATGTCATTATTTAAAGGTTCTCGCCCCATAGTCTCTTATTGGCTATTTCCATAATTAGGTCTCGATTTCTATTATTTCAATTACGTACTTATCACAATTGGTATCCTTCGACTTGCCTCTCGGTCTATTATCTACTTGTTAACAACTAATCATTTACTTACCTTCTATTTTAATTAATTATTTAATTTACCATCTACATATAACATATATTATACGCTTTTCTCTTATATTTACCTCTTACTAATTCTTTCAATAATAATTATCACATTTTTTAACACGAAGCTTATTTACATATTTTTCGTATTTGTGTTTGTACATATACTCAAGCACATGCTCCTCCCCCATTAATGTGTGTATTTTTTTACATGTGTACTCATGTGTATGCATTTGTGTGTTTTTGTTATCTACTTACTATCTACATTTTATTAATAATTATATTAATTTTTATTATTTAATTAACTTACTGATATCCTTAGTTTTTTTACTTTATTAAATAAACCTATAACGTATAATTCACCTATTTACCCTTCTATTTCTCATTTCTTTCTTTCAACTTAACGCCCGACGATTCAAAAAACTATAAATAATAAATTAAAAACAAAAAATTAATTTTTTCAATCTCTCCCTGCCCAGCTAATTTATATATATATATATATATATATATATATATATATATGTATATATATGTGCACATATATATATATATATGTGTGTGTGTGCGTGTGTATGTGTGTGTGTTTGTATATGTATGTATATGTGTGTGTATGTATGTATTTATATGTGTGTATATATATATGTGTGTGTGTATATGTATGTATATATATATGTATTTGTGTTTGTGCGTATCTTCTACATGTGTGTATATGTATGTGTTTATATATATTTGTATTTGGTTACGTATCTTCTACATGTATATTTGTGTGTGTGTTTTTCTGTGTGTATGTGTTTTATTCACTTATTATAAATATCTCCCTAATAATTTTATGAATTTTATTATTTGATTAACTTACTGATATTCTTACCTATTTCTATATTAGTAAAATAAACTTGTAACTTATAATTCATTAATTTATATTTTTCTCTTTCTCTCTTTCCTTCAACTACAACGCCTGAAAATTTAAAAATTATTTATAAAATATTTTTCAATTCCCCCCCTCCCAGCTAATTTATATTTATATATATATATATATGTATGTATATGTATATGTATATATATATGTATGTGTAAGTGTTTGCATCTGGATGTATGTGTATTTGCATATATGTTTATATATGTATATATGCGTGTATTTTTACGTATCTGTGTATGTGTACATATATATATATGTGTTTGTATATGTATGTTTGTGTATATATGTATATGTATATATATATATATATATATATATATATATATATATATATATATATATATATATATATGTATGTATGTGTGATCACGCATGTGCTTTTCCCCCATTTACGTATGTGCATTTGCTGTACATATTTATGCGTGTGCTTATATTTGTGTGTTACTTATTAAAAATGTTTTTTTCTATTATTTAAGTTACTTATTTAAGCTTTCACCTATTTTATTTTATTTCATTAAAATAAACCTGTAACGTATAATTTCTACCTGCCCGGCTAATTTATTTATATATATATTATATTTAATTATATATATCATTACACTATCAAAATAAACCTGTAAAGTATAATTCATTAACTTATTTTTCCTTTTCTTTTTCTTTCCATTTTATAAACAATAAATATCTTTCAATCTCTCCCCGCCCGGCTAAATTACTTTAAACCCCATTTTCAACCCGTTCCTTCACTAACATTAACTCTCCAACCTGTTGCCATGGTGATCCTTTAAATTAACTGTTACTTATGCCGTTATCAACAAAAGTAGCGTCTTTTAAGTTTAAACCGTTAAAAAACACGTATATAAGAATTTACACATAATTAATATTTAATTATAAACCCCTCTCTTTTTTTTTAATACACTCCTACTACTTTAAACTCCAACGTCCTCTCCCCACCACTCCCCCTCTTTTCTAACTCCCCTTTATCTAAGATCTTTCCATTTTTATTTGACTTTATAACTTAGTCCATCTATGAATTCTGATGATGCTAGTTGGATTTTTCCTCTCTTTGAGGATTTTCCTCTAGTTGAAACAATTTGTAAACTCATTCTGGACTCACAGTAATAAATTTCCTATATATATATATATATATATATATATATATATATATATATATATATATATATATATATATATATATATATATTGGCTTGAGGCAGTTGCCTGTCTAGCCACACTGATGAGCTGTGATACAGCAAAACAATAACGTATGTGGATAACGTATATATATATATATATATATATATATATATATATATATATATATATATATATATATATATATATATATATATATATATATTTAATATATGAAATAATACTTAGCCCTGAATAAAAAAGTTAAGATAATCATATTTTTTTACAACTCCTTTTGGTCTAGTGTTACTAGACTGTTTGAAGATATCGACTTCCTGACTTAAAAACGCACCAAGCATTGATGCGATTGTTTTAGTCATGTTTACCCAAAACAAGGAATATAGCCACTCTGGATCATGTTTACAGGAGATAAGCCAGATGCTGGTTCACATTATATTTAATCTTCTTCATGTCAGTACAGTCATGGAAACAGGTAACAGGGATGGAATTCCAAAGTCTAGCAGCCCGAGGGAAGAAGCTATTAGAGTAAAAGGCTTTCTGGTATCTAGGTATCTCTACACTGAAGAGGTGGGATTTTGCTGCAGAGGATACAAATACAATGTGTTCATCAGAGCACATTCCATTAAAATACTTGTAAAACAAACACAAAGATGCAACATTGCAGCGATGGGACAGGTGTTGAAGCTTAATTGACAGTGTGGGGCCTATTAGATTGGAGACTTTTCTTTGGAATCTATCTTTGAAAAACTCAATCATGTTCTGCAAAGCTCAAAACAAAAACCATTTTTCTCTACAAAACAATCAAACACCATGCATATTTGAAAATATAAGGAATTGAAACACAAAAACTTTTACCAAAAATGATCAGATTCAGAATTAAATAATAAAAAAAAGGATTTTTTTTTTACACGGTGGTCACCACTTATCAAGGCCCGGAAGCCAATCAGGGATAAGGGTTATTGCAAGTACAGTTCGTTAGTGTGGAGATTTAATGAAGTGTTTACTTAAGAGGGCGGTTCATTAGGAATTTATTAACGTTGGACTTAAAGACATCCAAGTTGTAGTCAGGTGGGAAGCAGGCAGACAGAACAGAACACTACGGGAAACCATTAATGGTAACACGTAAATAATGTTCAGCTCTCGTCAGCCATCTTGTTTTCTGCCCCTATATATATATATATATATATATATATATATATATATATATATATATATATATATATATAAGGTATCCAGGTTAAAGGTATCCAAAATTAAAAACGAATGAATTTAACGAGGTTATTGATAGTGCTGAATAAAAATCGCAAGATGAATATCTATTTGATTTTACATAAAGAAATTACATGGTAACAACAAAAACAAAGTTTTTGTTTCGATCAATTAAACCTAGACTTTTGACAGACATGGTGTCGCTTTTAAGTCAGATATTTAGGTTACACGATGAGGGTCATTAATTAATCAAAACAATAGCTTTGTTATTGTTGTAACCATGTAATTTGTTAACATAATATTAAATAAATAAATGTTACTTCTTAAGGGATATCTGTATTTTGTGTAGACAAATACTGTTTGAAATAAACAAATTGTCAGAGGACAACTATAGATTGTGAGTTGAGATTTGCCTTCAGACAATGTTTGTGACAACCATTTTCTCTAGTTAAGAACCTTTCCAAGTTGCTGAAGACAATGGTGAACTGTTTTTGACGATTTTTTTTTTTCGACAATCCTTCAATCAATTCAGCAGAGATATCTTTAAGTGAAGCCACAAGATCTTCATCAACTTCCCCTTCTCTAAAAAAAAAAAAAAAAAACACACACGTTTTTTTTTCTGTTGCCATTCGTCAGATGAAGATGTTAACAATAAATTCAACCAACAAATAAAAAGTGTCCAGTCGAATTCGGAATATCAAATACTTTATTAAGTGGTTCTATCACAAAAAGATCACACACACACACACACACACACACACACACACACACACACACACACACACACACACACACACACACACACACACACACATGATATGAGTTAAATGATTTATTATCTTCAATTTGTTTATTGAATATATATATGTTTGTATGTGTGTGTATGTGTGTGTGTTTATGTACGTCAAATTTTATGATTCAAATTATTTATGAGTTTACTAAAAATTTTCTCACCTCGTACTTTGCAAATCTATTTTATTCCTAAACATTTAATTAAAAAACATAGACACATATATTGACATTCATCGAATGACTAGTAAACACTGTCCTTTGATATCTAAAGTCTTTCCATACAAATACGACTCAAGAGAACTTGGCACAAGGATAATCCACCCTACAAGTAAACCCTGATCAAATATCCTAAATAACATATTATACGAAGGCCAAATAAGACCCCCCTCGACGTTGCTATGTATGTGTTCATCCGATAATTGGTACACATTTTTTACATAATGGCTGCACCTTGCTGGACACTCCATTAGACTAGATGAATTCTTGCCCTGGAATTCGGTACGACCAAGAAACCATAAGAAAGTTATGTTAAAGGGGAAAATTAATGTTCTTTCTAGTGTTGGGTAAATTAATCGGAACCGGAATCGGGAATCAGAAAAATTGACAAATTTCGGGGTATTGAAATAAAAAAAATTGGGTCCTATTTTCCGATGCCAAAACGATTCTTTTGTTTTCTTTTATTTTGTTTAAACCAAAATCTCCCATTGCAAGTAATAATGATAAAATAATAAATATTTATTGATTTTAAATTACCAGTAAAGCTAAAATCGATAGATCATCCTCCACAAGTGTATTTTGATGTTTAGGAAAATATCTGCATATTTAACACGTGTTTTTATGAAAATCGGGGGAAATAACAATTCTATAGTTAAATAATTAGATTTATGAAGAATCGGAATCAGTAATTGTATTGGAATCAGGAATTTAGCACGGAATCGGTAATTGTATCGGAATCGGGGAAAATATTGGAATCGTCCCATCACTCATTTCTCCCTTTATTATAGCTGAGAGGTAAATGAGAACCTTGATTGTCCTGGGTTCGATCCTGACTTGGCATGGGTTCGTCCAGTGTTTCGTATTTTGAAAACTCATCATTGTGGATAAATGCAGCAAGCTCATAGTTCAAACCCTGGACCTCAGTCACCACCAAGTGTTAAAGCCAGCAACCGCTTTGTTTCTGTCAACTTGCATGTGGCTAGAACGTAAATTATAATCTTATTAAAGAGAAATCTTTGTAAGAGAACATTGTATAAGTATTAAGTGTGTTTCCTGAAATAATTCTAACTAGAAAGATATCGAGGAAACAAATGCCAATAAAAATCATCTGATTCATTCGAAATAAATGAATGATGTTCAGTAGAGGTGAAAGTGGTCTAGTGGAGTTCATTGCATCACTTTCCCTTATGATGTTGGCAACCTTCACATGATCCCTCCCATAAAAAGATATCAGAGAAACGAATGTCAACAAAATCATCATGAATTATGCTCAACAGTATGTATGAATATATATATATGTATACACACACTATATACACCGATAGTTTGAAAATTCAAAATGGCGTAATAAAAGATAAAACTTCTGTTCAAATTCTCAGATTTTGTAACCATGTCCAAATGTGCTTTATATTCTTTTAGTCGATTGATTGTTGCTATTCTTCCGATGAGTTAAGGGCAGAATAGATTCATTGATTGATATAAAAATCGAAGGAATAATTTTGCACAACGAAACAGTTGCTGTCAAGAATTGTGATTATCAACCTACTTAAAGGAATAAATTGTAAGATGGTCAAAATCATGAAATTTGGAATATAGACTTTTGTCATTTGTTAATATATATATATATATATATATATATATATATATATTGATGTTCCCCATCAGAACTCTTTACTTTCGACATAGTATTATTATTTTTATGCTATCGATTTTCTCCTGATGAGATGATAGCTGAAAGAACTCTCGAGAGACTTCCGCCCATTATATTTAAAAATATATATATATGTATATGTAATACAATTTGTTAGACTCTGGTATTACTGGTATGTGCATTTTATGTAATAAATGCAACAGAAATGGTCACCCACTTCTTGACCACTCACCAAAAGCTTTATTGATCGCATATCATAGAAGAGAATGGATAACCATTTTCCCTTCCCCAAAGTGCTGTTTGTGGATGACACAGAGTCACTCAAAAAAGACAGGGAGATCATGGTGGTTCAGTGATTAACGACTCGGACTGACGACCTGGGTGTGCCTAGTTCGAATCCAGGTTGTTCCACAGAAACATTTTCACTTAGAAATGCTGGCAACCTTCACGTGGTATAAATTTCAAATAAAATAAATATCTGTTTATTTTTTAATAATGCATTGTTTCGGCTTCAAACGTATCGAATAGTTATTTTATTTTATTCAAACTCAACCAGTGCTTCTATCAAGGAACACAAACCCTAACGTGAATTTTGCGTGACCAACGCACCATTCCGACACTTGAAAAGACTACAGTAAAAACAACAAACGGACTTCTACTTATTGATTCTATGCTCCAACATGGCAAAAAAAATAAAACATACTGATGATGAAGTGTATCTTCGAAATATATTTATAAATTCCAATATAAATTTCAAGCAAAATAAATATTTGTTTATTTTGTAATAAGGCGTTGTTTCGGCTTCAAACGTATCTAATACGTATTTATTTTATACTTTTAATTGTTACTAGTGGTCCTTTCCGAAAGTACCCGATATTTTCTAGACCGAGTTCTTAATAGAAAGATATCAGGGAAACAAATGCCAACAAAATCATGATCCTCAAAACAAACAAACAACAGCAATAAAAATTGGTGATAATTCCTGTTGGGATCAAACGTGCCAAAGACAAACATAATGAATGAGAAGTGAGATGCGAGAAATATATTGAGAAGTTTTGTTACCTTGGTGATAACATTGGAGTACGGGGCGGAGCAGGTGCTAGTGTGATTGCAAGAATTAGGAATGAATGGAATAAGTTAAGGGAAATTCTGTCTTTATTAACCAGCAGAGCATTAGAAGTGTTGACCAAGGATAAAGTCTATCAGGTATACCTACACAGGGTGAACCTGAAGTGAAATTTGGCTAGTGAGGGTTGAGGACATTCGTTGCATGAAGAGATATGATATGAGAATGATATGATTGATGTGTAATAGGAATCTTAAAGACAGACATAGTTCTGATAATCAGAAAGGACAGTATAGAGAGAGAGTTGTGTGTATAACAGGAGACTTTGTTGGTTTAGTCACATTGAAAAGGTGTAGTTTAAAGGAGAAGGCCAAGGAAAATATAGGAAGAAGTGATAAAAATGGACTTGACAGAAAAAGGGATAAATAAAGACCTAGCCTAAACCCCAGTGAGCCTATATATATATATATATATATATATATATATATATATATATATATACATGAAAATAAAAATTACAATAAGTTTACCAAGGTAATCAAAATGGTAAACTTAAAATATATTATAAATATTAAAGAGTTAATATTTACAAGTAAAGTAATCTCAACCAGATGTAAAAGCTCAATAAAACCGAAAAGGAAATAGAGCTTATAATATGAATTTACTTGATTCTTCCGGCCTTGACAGACGTGTTTTAAATATTCTCTTCAGTGCTTTTTCTGTGCACATTTGAACTTTTCTTTTAATGATTTTGAACTCATTCCATTTGTGATTTTTTCCAAGGAATTCTGCCTTTTGGATCATTTTGGACCATTTGGAATTTACCTGTTGGATTGGAAATTTTTAATTTAACCGTGTTTGGATTTTACCATTCTTGGATTTTTTACCCTTCACTGGACTATCCATTCATGTGAAATCTTTTTATCATTTTTTCTTTTACCTCCTATTCCCCTTACCTCACTCTTTTTTTTAACCAAGTAAGATCTGTAACTTACTTGTGGTTTCATTAAATACTTTTACATGCAAAATCCGATCCCGCATTTTGCTAATTCCTGCCCTTTGATGAGAAGGAGAGTATTTCTTCGAAACTCCGTGGATTAAGGACTAACCACTTATCTTGTGCTTCCTTTTTAAAATTAAATATGTTTTTAACTCTTTTTCAAGATGTTTTTTAACATGTTTTATTAATCATTTGTTCATATATATATATATATATATATATATATATATATATATATATATATGTATATATATATATCGTTTCAAACGTATATCCTGTTATTCAAGCAGTTGAAGAGCTGCAAAGATTAAAACGAGCAACCTTTTGTGCTCCCAATTTTATTTTTCTACATAGTCACCATTATTCTCAATGCACTTTGGCCAGAAATTCAATGACGCATCTTTTTTTATCTCCTCCCCAACTAATTTTGTGATTGCTATCATCATTTTGTGACGACATCCACTGTGCCCAGCTATCTCTCATCTCATTTTTGTATTAACGATGACGTCATCATTTTTAAGATCAACTCATCATAAACTCTTGAAAAGTCAGTATGTTATTGTCATACATCTTATCAGAGATTTTTATGATTTCAGATTCAAATGAACAGCTATAGCAGGAATCATAATACACCCTACCAAAGCCTGATTATCACAGCTGGTGAATTTCAAAAATGAAATCTGGACGTGAGGATATTTAAGAAGAACGATATGCAATAAAATCCCGTTTTAAACTTGAAAAAATGCCACAGAAACGTATGGAATGCTTCAGACTGCTTTTGGACCATCTTGTATGAATCAAGCATCAGATTTTGAGTGACATAAGAGATTCAAGGAAGGCAGAGAGTCTGTGGGAGCTGATGAGAGGTTTAGTAGATGTAAGGAAGTCAGAATACCAGAGCTGATTGGCCAAATAAGGAATTTCATGGATAAGGACGTCGTGTGTCTATAGAGACAATAAGTGCACAGTTTGATGTCAGTGTGGAACTGTACAAACAATTATTCGTGAGGAACTGAAGATGCAGAAGATTTGCGTGCGTGCACCAGTCAGCAACTCCATACTTGTCACAGACTATTGGACCAAAATGGACATCAATACCGTTCCTCACCCTCCCTATCGTCCAGACCTTGCTCCCTGTGACTTTTGGTCATTCTCTAAGCTCAAGGAAAACTTAAGAGGATGTCATTATGAGACAATTGAGCATATGAAAGAGGCTGTAGCGAGGGTTATTGACACACTTTTTTTTTCTTTTTTTTTTACAAGGTGGTCACCACTTATCAAGGCCCGGAAGCCACTCATGGATAAGGGTTATTGTAAGTACAGTATGTTAGTGTGGATATTTTAGAGTGTCTACTTAAGGGGGCGGTTCATCAGGAATTTGTTTACGTTGGACTTGAAGACATACAAGTTGTAGCGAGGAGGGAAGCAGGCAGACGGAACAGTTCCACAGGCGTGCAGTTCTAAGAAAGAAGCTTTGTTCATAGAATCTATGTTTTGATTTAGGCATAAATAAATCTTACACAAGAGGATTTCCATGGAGAGAAGTTGTTGGAATTATACAAAATGTGCATTGCAGCCAGAGGAGATTACTTTGAAGGGGACTAGTATTTCAATGTGCCTATACGAAAAAAGTCTGGAAACTTATTGAAGGCACCGCGTATATTCAATGTAACATGTTCTTGCCAAAATGTAATGACAATGAATGGAAAAGACAAAATTGGTAACAAGTCGCATCAAAATAATCAGCGACAATTTCCTGCACTCCACATTAACGCAGCACTTCAATCTGCAACAGAAATGACATTTGCAGCCTATTATTAGGAATCTGAGTTCGCCTCTTCGAGAAAGCGTAGAAAACCGGAAATTAAATGGATCTTCAGCTACGCACATACAAAATTGGTTTAAATCTATACATCAGTTTTCGGTTAGGCATCAAATCATGGCAACGTTAGAAACAAAAAAGCAGACGACATCTCGATCGAGCTTGACATGATCGATTTCTTAAAGACACTTGAAAAATGTTCGCTTCAAACTTTCTGTACTCAAAACGTTTAATTTTAATTTAAAATCCATAATGGTCGGTTAAATAGTTTAGAAATGGATCTTGTACATATATTTCCAAATATACACGCAAACCAATCGAGATGTTTCAAAAGTAATGCCTCCTATTTTATTTTATTCCGCCCAAATGGATCAGAAGGGATTGAAAAATTGCATTGATATGATGACTTAACTTATGCATTTATTGTTAGAGAATGGATAGAGAGAGAGAGAGAGAGAGAGAGAGAGAGAGGAGAGTGTGAATTATAGTGTAGACACGTTGACCGGAAGTCAAGATCAGCTGATTTGATTGCGTGTGAGTCATGTGATCAGGTTAGCTGAATCGAAGAGATTTGGTTGGGATTTGGACGAGAGCGGACGGCTTCGCTGTTGTCGCCTCCCCTTAGCTGGGGGTGGGGAACGAACGCTGACGTGGTAGAAATAAGACCTAGAAAAAAAAACAACACAGGCCAAATTCACTTTCCTTTCTTCTGCGAATAAACTGGAAGGTGAATAAAAAAACTATAGAACCAATTTCTTGTCTTGGAGTGAAATAAATCTTCGTCCCCAAAAACAGGTATCAAGTCTCCTTCCCAGACGAGAATTTCCAGATGGACCAACGAAATGGCAGAAGGTATGTTGAAGATACATGACATGTCACACACATATTCACACTTAACAGCATATGAACATATGTAATAGAAAGACCACTAGACGATCACACACACAACGACATTAACTCTGGTATGATAATTAAACACTCAATCCTTTATAGATAGACAATATAACAAACGCTCATTTTATGATACGACAACGTAACATTATGACCTCAAATTTTCATCTCCCTACTGCAGATATTAACGGTATGAGACTCGTAGAAAGCAACCCTGTCATCGGCATGTGATACAAGCAATGATGTGTCATTGAATTTCTAGCAAAGGTTCATCGAGAATGATGGTGACTATGTAGAAAAATGAATTATAGAGCACAAAACTTTAATGTTCCTCCTGTCTTTGTAGCTCTAACGTTTTGAGTTAAAAAAAAAAAGGATTTACTTTTGGAATGACGCTTATATATATATATATATATATATATATATATAGATTCCTACCCTCTGATGAGAAGGAAAGCATTTCTTCGAAACTCCGCGGATTAAGGACTATCCACTTATCAAGTGTTTCCTTTTCAGATTAAATATGTTTTAACTCTTTTTCAAAGGGTGTTTTAACATGTTTTATTAACTGTTTGCTCCTATATATATATATATATATATATATATATATATATATATATATATATATATATATATATATAATTCAGGGAAGGTTTTCCAGGGTAAAAAATCCTAAGAATCTTTACTGCTTGTATAACTGTTTTCAATAGAACAATTAAACTGTGATAATATGTTTTATTTATACAAAGATTACTTAACTACACATTATTAATATGTTTCAGTTATAGCTTTAATATATATATATATATATATATATATATATATATATTATATATATATATATATAATTATTTCCACAGCCAAACAACATCGCAGCTCACAAGAGCCATAACAGGCAATCAAACCGGAGGTCCAAGACTCGAGTTTTGACCTCATTTGTGCTCATTAGTTAGACATATCCGAACTCAGGATTCGAAACCCGAACCTCTTGCATGTGAGGCGAGTACTCTGCCACACAAGCAAACGCGCCACACACACAAGATAGTCTATTGACTGACACATATCGAGCAAATCGCGATGTAATCCGACATTGGAATGAACCTACTTCGACACTCGAGTCTTGGACTTCCGGCTTGTTGGTTGTCATGTGTCTTGTGAGCTGCGATGTTGTTTGACTGTGGAAATAATTGTGTAATCTCTCACTTTCTAAAAATGTATGTATGAGAAGAAATTTTAAATTTATAGAAGGCAGAGTAATGCAAAGGTGTAACAGAGAGACTCAGACTAATGCGACTCAAGATGTAATGGTGGAAGCAGTTATGAAGTTTCACTTTTATTGATCTGATTCGTGTGTGTGTATATGTATAATCACACACACACGCGCGCGCGCACACACACACAAATATATGTATAAATAATCAAATATATATAGTTATATTTATATAACTAATTATATAAGTTTCGTGGTTAAATTTTAAATTCTGAAAAAACATATACAGACATATATTCGATTTAAGAATTTATTGCTTGACAAAGGAATATATAGAAGGGGGTATTTTAATTTCCTTAATCCATCGAATATATGTCTCTATACGTTGTTTTTTCAGAATTTAAAATTTAACCACGAAACTTATATATTGCTCTATTCTTAAATATTGAGCTTTTCCTTTTTGGCTAGGATCTCCTTGAAAGTATTACTTCAAGTAATATCTATCAGGATTTTTCATCTGAATTTCGATCAGTGTCTTATCTCACTTATAACTAATTATATATATATATATATTATATTATTATATATATATATATATGTATATATATAAAGCTGAATATATGTGAATATTTGTCCGTATGTAAACCGAGTAAAGTTTCCACATGTCTGAATACTCTATATAAAAATTTCAAGATGGTGGGTAAAAAATTGGTTGAGTATATAGGTTGTGTGTATATACTTGTATACTTCAATAAATATACATACTTTTATACTGCAACTTTTTTCCTTGTTTCTGCCTTCATAATCATTATGAAACTTTATAACTTTCCAAAACTGTTAGAAACTTGTTTTTTTATGCAAATATGATTCAATTCATATTTGCAGTTTCTTTTAACGCATTAATCTGCAAAATTTATTCTATATTTAACAACCCTCTTTTCTCTGAGGAGAAGAATTGCATTTTTCGAAGCTCCTTGTAAGATAATTAAAAATTCTGTGTACCTTTTAGGTCTTTAATGTTTTTTCTTTTGAGAATTTGAATTAATTTTCAATAAGACTTTTGTATTATATATATATATATATATATATATATATATATATATATATATTGCAGAAATATATATTCTTATAATATATACCAATCCTTATTTATGAAGTTCAATGTAATTAAAGAGCAATATAGTGAATAAATGACAAAAAACTATATTCAAAAATTCAAGATGTTGACCATCTTATAATTTATTCTTTTAATTCAGTTGACTTTTACAGTTCTTGACAGTATCTATTTCGTAACGCAAAATCGATCACTTAATCAATTAGTCAATCTATTATGCCCTCATCAGAAGAAATAACAACAATCAATCCATCAAAAGGAAATAAAATGCGTTTTGACATGATTAAAATCCGAACATTGGAAGAGAAGCTGCAAATACCTTATAATATGTTTGCATTACATAATTTTGAATTTTATCAAAAAAAAGTCACTAAACCCAACTATTGGTACTAACAATCTACATTAATTTATGGATCTTCTATCAAAAAGTTCGATTTAATAATTAGTAAATTTATTAATTCTAATTTAAGTATGCATAATTATGAAAATAGCATCAAGAAATTGTAAACTATTATACATGTTTGTATATACGAAATTAAACTAAACTAAAAAAACACAAAAAAACAATTGATCTTTACGGTTATAAATAATCAATTGATTTGAATTGAAAACCACACACACACACACACACACACACACACACACACACACACACACACATATATATATATATGTATATGTATATATTATATTTTGTTAACAGAAAGTTTTTAGATGAGACAAGTCATCGGTACCGTCCGTTTCACACCTGATAATTAGGACCGTTTTAGATACCTATATCAAGCTCTCTTCATTAAGCTTAATTATCATATACGAGAATACACGTGACCCGTTGAGTCATAACAGTTACCACTATTGTTCCACTTTGATTTCATTCAAGAATTCATAAACTGTGATTCATCATGCACGACTAAAAATAATATAAGCCTCTTGACTTCTATGTTATCTTCGTGGATACGACGGAAAGAAATAATTATATTATTTTGCTGTCTAATTTACATACGTGTTCATGGTGTATATGAACACACTGTGAAAATTGACTAAAAACGGTCAATCTTTTTCTCAAACGAACGGAAACATTTAAAAAAATATTCGAATGCTCTTGAATGAACACACAGAAGAAAATCAAAACAGCGACTTGTTTGCATAATTACAATTTATGATGTCAAAATGAATCTTTTTTTAAACATAACCCAATCCCAGTACTAAAAGATATTAAAAAAAAACTTTAGGGAAACAAATATTGACGAACTCAATCTGAGTATAACACACACACATACACACACACACACACACACACACACACACACACACACACACACACACACACACACACACATATATATATAGTAGAAATGGTAATTAATAAAAACCTGAAGAAAGTGCTCAATACTGTTGTAAAGCAAATATGCCTTTTATTTTTTTATAACCATATTTTTCTGTTTAGTTACATTATTGTTTCAGCTATGCGCCCGTTTTTTGGCCGTCGTGTAGCCTCCTCCATAAATAAACATTTCTGTAAAAGTCTGAGGAGGCTACACGACGGCCAAAAAACGGTCGTGAAACAATAATGTAACTAAACAGAAAAATAGGTAATAAAAAATAAAACGTATATATATATATATATATATATATATATATATATATATATATATATATATATATATATATATATATATAGTTTTTTGGGACAAAGAACTCCAGCAGAATGCTCAATTATAGGGAAAATCCGAAAATAAGAGCGTATTTATATTTTATATTTTGTTTACAGAAAGTTTTTAGATGAGACAAGTCATCGGTACCGTCGGTTTCAAACCCGATGATTAGGACCGTTTTAGATACCTATATCAAGCTCTCTTCAGCCAATACTCATCTATATACTAACAGGAAGACCCGACGTTGCTCGAGATTTACTGATTGCTTGCTCTAGCTGGAGACCCATCGTGGTGAACTGGTAGGAAGCTTCACATACCTCCCCACAATAACATGTGCATTCAAGTATTATGTTTATTCTAAACAGCTTAGTTCTTGAAAGCAAAAAAAAACAAAAAAAACTCAAGCTGACATCAAAACCTAAACCTAAAGACAGTGAGTCATATACGATAACCATTAGGCCAGCTGGACACTACTTTAATAACTGTTTTCAAACCTACTTATTCTTAATATAATGTGAACGATTCGTGCATGCGCAGTAATGAAATAGTTAAAAAATAGATAAAAATCCAAAGAGCTGCAAGTTCCAACTTTTCAGTTTTAATCCCATAACAGCCTTTTTTATCCGTAAAAATTGGTTGAGTATATAGGTTGAGAAGCATCCTATGGATTTGGTCCTTGCTAATAAAGTCAGAGATTGCTTTCGTTGCCGGGTTCAGATCTATCCACCGGTGGTAATCATGACAACCTGCACGATGGTTCTAGAAAGAATGAAACACTAGTGTCTTTACGTATTTAATAATTTCATAATTATTATAGTAAATTATATATAACATATATATATATATATATATATATATATATATATATATATATATATATATATGTTATCATTTATAGATAAACCACTCGATTCTAACAGACAAATAGATAGAAATCCAACAACCTTAACATACCAGTTTTTCAATTTGAACCCATTAGCAGCCATTTATTTCCAGATAAAAATTGATTAATGTTTTCCACATGTCTGGATACCCTATATAACAAATTTCAAGATAAAAAAATTCGTTGTAGGGTGAGAAGTGTCCTCTCACACTCACACTTTCATATATATATATATATATATATATATATATATATATATATATATATATATATATATATATATATTATACTGACGGCCACTATGCAAGTCTCCTAGACCTCTTTCTCACAACTTACCCTAAACTGTGTTCAGTTTCTGTTCTGTCTCCACTTGGATCTTCCGACCACTCAGCAGTATCAGTTAAGATAAAAATGAAATGTAATAAGTCCCCAGATGCACCCTTCCATCGTACAGTATATCGATACTCTATGTCTGACTGGGATAGCTTCCGCACATTTATATCAGATCTACCTCTGCGTTCCATGTTTAAAAAGGATGTGTCCTCTATAGTATGGGACCTGACAGAATAGTTAATTGTAGGTATAGACCGTTTCATACCCTCAAAAAAATTCCAGCAAAAACCTAACAGCCAGCCGTGGTTCTCTCCGGAATGTGCTGCTGCCATTGTGCACAGAAATCACTTTTTCCATTGCTTCCAACGTAATAGATGTACTGAGACTAAAGCCGCTTTCAGAACTGCCAGCAACCACTGTAAAAAAGTAATAAAGAACGCAAGAGAGTTGTACGCACAGTCCGTCAAGTCCAAATAGCTGAGCAGTGGTTTGGTTCGCACCAGTTTTGGCAAATAGCAAATAGAATCCTGAACAGAAGCTTGTGCTCTATCCCAACTCTCGTAAATGGACTAGAGGTAATTTCGTCAGCATCAGACAAGGCCAAACTCTTTGCCAAGAACTTTGCAGCTAATTCTAACCTTTGCGACCAAGGCTGCCAAACTCCAATATTTCCTCCTGTATCAGAAAACATACTATGTGATATACGTATATCTGTATGTGATGTTGCCAAGTTAATCAAAAACCTTGATTCCAATAAAGCAACCGGCCCTGACGGTATTCCAATTA
>NC_136502.1:5171222-5233722 GCF_053919585.1 Euprymna scolopes
ATGTGATGTAGAAGATCGTTAATATGGATCAGGAAGAGAGTTAGACCCAGGATGGACCCCTGAGGGACTCCAGCATTAATACTATGAGCTTCTGATTTCTGCCAACCAACCACTACTCTTATGAACCTATCAGAGAGAAATGATTTAATAATTGAGAAAACATTTCCAATTATACCATAGCTGGAGATCTTGTAAAGTAGACCTTTATGCCATACTCTATCAAAGACCTTTGATATGTCAAGAGCAATTGGCCTAGAAAAGAAGCCTCCTTTGAGAGATTCACTAATCCTATGAGAAATAATTGTAAGCACATCTGCTGTAGATCTAGCAGAACAGAAACCATATTGCATGTCACTAAGAAGGTTATTTTTGCTGAGGTGGCTGACTGCCTCTTTATTTAACACGTTTGTACTTCCATGTGCCATAAAGTTATCTATGTATTTTAGTGTAGCAAGCTGTGTAACAACTGTAAAAAGGATCCAGACATGAGGCGTCTTCTAAGGAGAGCTTGGTCTCCTTAGAAGACGCCTCATCAAATTGTGTCTGTACCCTTTGTTTGCATGTCCATGTGCAGACGATTTTGCTGCATTCATTTATGATGTGATCGACCATTATTATTATTATTTTACTCACGAATTATTATTAGTGATGTTTCCCAGGAGATCAAGTGACAACAATTTCCCTTCAGATTTCCAACACGCTACATCCGGCAATAATCCTCTCAAAGGTCACAGACCTCTTCACACTCATTCAGTGGAGGTCCTATTAGTGCTTTTCCCCTTAGTTTTTCCATTCTTCTTGGCCCTTCACGAATATTTTGTGTGGTGTATGTTGATGAAGACATTACAATTTCTTTTTTTCTTTGGTGGGGGGTTACTTACAATTATTTGATTTCAGTGGTATTCTATCTTTGTTTTACTGCTGTTGCAGTTTCTATATGGCAAGTTAGCATTATTATTATTATTATTATTATTATTATTATTATTATTATCAACAGCATCAGCAGCAGCAACAGCAAATATACTAAAATGAATGAATGATATATATATATATATATATATATATATATATATATATATATATATATATATATATATATATATACCTTTTAGTAATTTTGATACAAACATATTTATCTTTTAAATGTGACCATAAAGAAAATAAAAGAAAAACGAAAAACAATTTGCTTTGTTTTTACTTGCAATTTAGAAATAGTT
Organism: Euprymna scolopes; assembly: GCF_053919585.1. Classification (NCBI taxonomy): domain Eukaryota; kingdom Metazoa; phylum Mollusca; class Cephalopoda; order Sepiida; family Sepiolidae; genus Euprymna; species Euprymna scolopes. The sequence continues at coordinate 5,172,440 of NC_136502.1, forward strand.
CACATTCAACTTTCACATTCATTCAAAAATTCGAACTATTTATCACATTCATTCAAAAATTCGAACTATTTATCACATTCATTCAAAAATTCGAACTATTTATCACATTCATTCAAAAATTCGAACTATTTATCACATTCCCGGTAAAATCGAAATGCACTATTTTAGATTATTTCAATTTTTCACAATAGACGCATCATATTTGCCATCCACTGTTTAAGCATATACGACATCAGTTGCAAAGTTAACTAATTTGCATATTGGTTTTGTTATAGGACATGTTATTAATTAACTATATACTTTTTTTAATCAATGGTTGTATTGATTTTATATAGCAAATAATTCTGTTCCGCAATATTATTTATTTCCGGAAAAATCATTGGACATTTGTGTTCAAATTTGTGTTTCTTCATTTAAAAGAACCAACTTGATTTCCAATAAGTTGCGATCGATTTCCAAATTGAAATTAAAAAAATGGTGTTGTGTCTGTATCAATAACAACACGAACGCAGAAAGTAAAGGTAAAACAAATATATTAAGACGAAAAGATAATACATATTTACAAAGGTGCAGTTGTACTGCAGTTGGAAGATTGTCCGGCAGAGGGCGTGTTAAAGTCTTTCATGGAGCAACCGGCACATGCGTCTTGCCTATCCGGCGTTCGAACACAGCTCGCCGGTCTTGCTGACTTGATACCTTTATCTACATCTTTTCACCCACGTATGCTAATTAGTGGGCGTCTCCACAACAAATGGGTAAATTGATTTCTTTATTTCCTTTACGTCACATATAAAAATATGAATTTGTATTGACATTACCTAAATATTTTTGCTGATATGAATGAATGAATGAGAAAGTTTTTGGTTTGTATTTATACAGTTTTGAATGAAGCGTTTATTATTTTAAGTTAATGTTTCAAGGAGCGAACTTTATCAATCGATAGCAAGTTGACAAAACCAACTAATATATATATATATATATATATATATATATATATATATATATATATATATATATATATATATACTCACTTTTGTGATACACTGTACATATATATATATATATATATATATATATATACACACACATATATATGTATGTATATATATATATATATATATATATATATGTACAGTGTATCACAAAAGTGAGTACACCCCTCACATTTCTTCAAATACATCTCTTCATGGGACAACACTGAAAAAATGATTTTTTGACACAATGAAAATAGTCTGTCTGCAGCATATATAACGGAGTTAATTTATTTTTCCTCAAAATAGCTCAAAATATAACCATTAAAAACTAAATCCCTGGCAACAAAAGTGAGTACACCTCTTACGAAAAGTTGTCAATATTAACATACAACTTGTCAACTCTCAATATTTTGAGTGGCCACCATCATTATCCAAAACTGCCGTTACTCTCCTAGGCATGGAGTTTACCAAAGCTTCACATGTGGCCACTGGAATGCTCTTCCACTCTTCAATTACGACGTCGCAGAGCTGGCGAATATTTGAGATTTTGCATACCTCCACCTACTGCTTGAGGATGCCTCAAAGATGTTCTATTCGGTTCATGTGTGGTGACATGCTTGGCCAGTCCATAATCTTTACCCCCAGCCTCTTCAGTAAAGCAGTGATTGTCTTGGATGTGTGTTTTGGGTCATTGTCATGATGGAACACTGCTCTGCAACCCAGTTTCTGGAGGAAAGGAATGATGCTTTGCTGCAGTATTTGACAGTACATGTTGGAGTTCATGTTTCCCTCAATGAAATGTAACTCTCCAATACCTGCAGCACTCATGCAGCCCCAGACCATGACATTCCCACAACCATGTTTGACTGTAGGCATGACACACTTATCTTTGTACTCCTCAAATTGATGTGCATGGCTGTCAACCTAGGACGAAGCCTCTTCTGAAAGCAATACACAAGAAAGCTCGCAAATAGTTTGCTAAAGACATATTAACAAAGCCCATAGATTACTGGAACCATGTCTTATGGTCTGATGAGACGAAATTTAATTTGGTTGGTTCTGATGGCCTTAAGCATGTGCGGTCTTCTTATGCTCTTATGTATTGGTTTACCAACAAACTACCTTTCCCTTGTAAAAAATTATATCTCATATATAAAAGGTTATATGTCTGTCTGTCTACATATTTTCAAATTCTATCTCTTCTGAAACTAAAAGTCGCCGAGCGGCACTAGGGGCCTCAAATGATTGGATCTTTTTACAGACCATTCTTTTATTGGTTTTTAACCGATAAAATAGTTTTTAAGGGGTCAAAAGGGGTCAAAATTGAAAAAAAATTGTTAAACATTTTGAACATTCTTCTTAGTTTATTTTTCATTTTTAGTCAATTCATATGCATGTCATGTTAGTACAGTGGATACGTCACCAGCTTTGAATGCTACAGTTTTGCTTTCGGTTTCGATTCTAGCTGATGGTACCCAGATACTTTTTCTTTACTTTTGAAATCACGACTATATTAATATATACAAAATCTGGACAAATTGAAATATCATATTTAAGTATATTTTACGACCGGGCAAAGCCGAGCGCCCATTCCTGCTAGTATCTATTTATATGTAATAGAAGGAAGTCAGATTTTAAAGTCAATCCCAAGTATCCATATTTGATTGTAGTTAGCCTATTTTTATTATTTAATTCCCCCCCCTCCCATTATTGGAATGAAAATATTTTATTTCCGCTCAGTTAACTTTTTAATTTTATGGTATCACTTAACTATTAAAATAGTATAACTATTATAGTAAAGTATAACTTAACTTAAATCAAACATGGGTCTATGCAAATATTCTTCGGATTTTTTTTTTTATGTGATCATGTTTTTTTTCTTTTTCTTTTCTTTTTAAAGTTAAAAAGTTCCTGCTTTTCTGAGAAGTCTCTGCTGGAAATATTTATAATTAACATAATAATTATATGATTGTTCCTGCGATACGAAACAGATACTATCAAGTGTTGGACGTTTTAACATATGAAATGGAATAAATGGTGAGATAATCATGAGATTTTGAATATAGACTTTTGTATATGCTCTGTAGTTACATTTAACATACATTGAGCTTGATAAATAAAAGGATTGTTATGAATAAAGGATGAAATATAATTGAAAAAGCACATTTTTCCCATATATATATATATATATATATAGTTTAGTTTTGTACATACAAACATATACGGTGGTTTATAATTTTGTTGATATTATTTTCATAAGTATGTATACATAACTTTTTTTTTTTTTTTTTACATAGGCGCCACCACTTATCAAGGCCGAACGGCCACTCAAGGATAAGGGTTAAAGAGTGTAGAGTAGTCAAAAGGACAATATAGTAATCGATAGTAATGGAAGTTCGGTAAATTTGTTAACTTAAGTGGAACGGCTCATCAGAAATTTGTTCACGTTGGACTTGAAGACAACCATATTATAGACAGCTGGAAAGCAGGAAAACGGAAGACAATTCCACAGGCGTGCAGTTCTAAGAAAGAAGCTTTGATCATGGAATCTATGTTTAGGTTTAGGCACAGATAAAGAGTGGGGAAAATTATTGATAATGTTTTCAGCTAGTCTAGTGTTTCTTGTGAAAGGTTGGCGAGGGGAGACCATAGATTGAAGCTCAGCCGAACACTTTCCATGAAAATAACGATAAAGCAGAGACAAACTCGCAACATCTCTTCTGTGAGATAGAGGTTGCAGGGAAGAGAAAAGGACATCTCCCACCAGGCCACGAAGTCTATTTTGAACCCTATCAAGGCAGAACAAGTCTTTTCTAGCAGCTCCTGTCCATATGTGGCAACAGTATTCCATCCTTGGACATATCGGGCTCTTATATAGATAGAGAATTGCATCAGCAGTGAGATATCTACTGGATCGATAGAAGGATCCCACCATTTTTCCAGCGGCCTTGGCAACAGATTTAATGTACATATTCCATTTAAGATCAGGAGTAAAGGTCAAGCCCAGAAGCCTGTCAAAACTTGAGGCCTCCCCAAGACGAGAGCCATTCATTTTAATTGATGCCAGATGGGGATCAGAACGTTGATGATGTAAAGATAGAAGCTTGGTTTTAGATGCATTAAAAGTAACCAGCCACTCCTTTCCCCATTGTACAACGTGATCAAGATCAGAGGAGAGAGAATCGGAGAGAACTTGGTCGTTTACTGTCTTAGAATGTGCTACCATAGATAGTAGTGTCGCCAGCAAAAATGTCTACGAATGATGTAAGGATGTGATTTGGAAGATCATTAATGTAGATCAGGAAAAGAGTTGGGCCCAGGATGGACCCCTGAGGGACTCCAGCATTTATACTGTGAGCTTCTGATTTTTGCCCATCAACTACTACACTTATGAACCTATCAGAGAGAAATGATTTAATAATTGAGAAGACATTTCCAGCTATACCATAGCTGGAGATCTCGTGAAGTAAACCTTTATGCCATACCCTATCAAAGACCTTTGATATGTCAAGAGCAATTGCCCTAGAAAGGTTGCCTCTGTCGAGAGATTCGCTAATCCTATGAGATAATAAATTTACTAATTATTAAATAGAACGACTTGATAGAAGATTCATAAGACAAATATTTGGGCTTAATGACTTTGTTTGATTAAAATTCAATATGGCGTAATGGAAAATATAAAGGTAACTGCAGCTTCTCTTCCAATTTTCGCATTTTCACCATGTTGTATCACATTTTAATTCCTTTTGACGGATTGATTGTTGGTATTTCTTCTGATGAGTTAAGGGCAGCATAGATTCATTAATTGATATAATAATTAAATGATTGATTTTGCGCTACAAAACAGATACTGTCCAGAATTGTATAAATCAACTGAATTAAAGGAATAAACTATAAGATTGTCAACATTATGAATTTTGGAACATAAATTTTTGTCATTTATTCTATATATATATATATATATATATATATATATATATATATAAAAGAGTATAGCCATCAACAACTGTGGGTTTTTTTTAAAGGTTTTCATCATATTTTTATTTTAAAATATTTTATAACGCGTTTCGAGCTTAGGGTGTGCTCTCTTCAGATGTTTTCGTAAAAAGTTTTTCTTTAAAATGGGAGTTTGTAGAGTTATTTTTACCTCCGCTGATACTAAATGTGTTTCTCAGAGTGATGTGTGGTCTCAGACACTCTGACTCCAACTGTAAGTGTTCAAAGTGTCCGGTCAAAGTTAGATTCAAAGAGGGGCCCCTGGTCCATTTGGTGAAGGTTTTTATGTTTTTTTTAAGGTTCTTTTTAAAGACTTTCTTTCCCCATGTACAACACACACCCACACACAATCACACACACACACACACACACACACATATATATATATATATATATATATATATATATATATATATATAACATTATTTTCACAGTCAAACAATGTCGCAGCTCACAAGAGCCATGACAACCAATAAACCGGAAGTCCAAGATTCGAGTTTCTCCCTCATTTAGGCTCATCAATTAGATATATCCGAACTTGGGATTCTAAACACGAGTCTCTTGGATGCAAAGTGAGCACTCTGCCACATAAGCACCACATACAAGAAATTCTATTAAGTAACACAGACCAAGCAAACCGCGGCAAAATCCAACTATGGAATGAACCTACTTCGTCTCGAACAAGGGATGTTGACATCCAACCAGCTATAACTCAAGCTGATGTCTGACAAGTAGCAATTTTATACTCGTTAGGACGATGTTCTAACAAGCTAACCTAGCAAGTAATTAGTAATAGAATTTTCACTATGTGAGAGATTATATAATTACTTCTGCAGTCAAACAACGTCGCAGCTCACAAGAGCCATGACAGCCAACAAACCGGAAGTGCAAGACTCGAGTTTTGCCATCATCTGAACTCATCAGTAAGATATCTCATAGTTCGGATATGTCTAACTGATGAGCCCAAATGAGGGCGAAACTCGAGTCGGACTTTCTAGTTTGTTTGCAGTCATGGCTCTTGTGAGCTGCGACGTTGTTAGACTGTGGAAATAATTATATAATCTCTCACATTTTTAAAATTATATATATACTTTTTTTTTACATGGGAGTCATCATTTATCAAGGCCCGGAAGCCACTTGCGGATAAGGGTTATTGCGTGTACAATGGGACAATATCGTAGTCATTGTTAGTAATGGAGATTTGATAAAGTGTCTTACTTAAGGGGGCGGTTGTTTATGTTGGACTTGAAGACATCCAAGTTGTAGTCAGGTGGGACCTTACAAAAGTAATGCCTCCTATTTTTATTCCGCTAGAATGGATCAGAGGGGAGCTAAAAGTTGCATTGTTATGATGACTGAACTTATGCATTCATGACCTGAAAGTTTCATCTTTCCGTTGCAGATATTGGTAGTATGAAATTCTAAGAAAGCAAACCTGTATTGGACGTGCATCAGAAGCAGAGATGCGTCATTGAATTTCTGGCAAAAGTGCATTGAGAATGGTGATGACTATGTTGAAAACTAAATTCTGGTGGTGACCCCCATGTAAAAAAAAAAAAAAGAGAAAAAAAAAAAGCACAAAATGTCGTTCGTTTTAATGGTACCATTCCCGTCTTCGTAGTACTTCGACTTTTTCAATGGTATCACTCCCGTCTTTGTAGCACATCAACTTTTTGAGTTTAAAGAAATGGGAAGACTTACTTTTGGAACGACTCTCAAATGACGAAGCACGCTCCGGACGCCCATGCACAACCATCGTTTATCGCTGACAAATATGTATTAAGAATGGTGATGACTTTGTAGAAAAAGTATATTTTCGTGCACACAAGATCGCTCAAAATGGTGCCACTCATGTCTTTGTAGCTTTTAAAATTTGTAATTAAAAAAAGATTAAGAGTTTTTACTTTTCTAACGACCATTGTAGATAACTCTTTAGTTTATCTTTTTTTTATCTAAATTTTTTCCCCCAGTTTCTAGATCGATGTAGGTAGATGTAATTCGATGCGATAGATGTACCTATTTACTATGCCTCCCCACGGGACAGAGTTAGACACCAAGGTCGTTTTTTAACGTGGAGAAAAGGTACAAAAATAAAAATTGTCTCAGTCGTGAAGGATTTCTCCTCCACTGAAAGAGAACAAGAAATAGAAGTGCAGCATCTGAAGAACAGATACTACACTTTGATCTTGACCAAAAGGCCGATGCGATAGATGTAATGTAACGCATTATCACAACAGAAACTGTATAGAAATCTTCTATATACTTATTATATATAAATCTTCAAGTCACGTGAACAAATAAAATATATCAGACGAAAGTCCAGGCGGCTGCCTCTCCGTAGCGAACACCTTTTCCACCCATATACCAATACTAGAGTTTAGGCGAAAACCCTCACCACCCCTAAATTATCAATACTCCACCGATAACCGCCTCATGTCAGCCGTTTTTTCTCGTTCTAACGTAACACGAAACGCTAGGTGTATCAGAATTTTTGTAGAAAGTTTTGACACCCCTAACACGAAACTGCGAATAAAATATAAAAAAAGCTCGTAATTTCTCTTTTAAAAGTGGGTTGTTTATTTTCTTTATGGATTATACTTCCAAAATAAACTATTAAAGTTGTATAAAAAGTAATAGAAATATTATTTTTTTATTAAAAAAAAAAAAACAGTAATGAAATTAATTGAATTTTACGAGTTCAGTATTTTTCAATTTTTAAACTTTAAAAATCTATCAAAATTTTTCTATTGATTCTATTTTTACGATATTTTCAGGGTCAATGTGAAATTTTATGCTCTTTCCAATAAACCGAATATAATATTTTAGACAAACGTTTTTTTTTAATTCACGCCCCCTCCTCATTTTCAAGTGTCTATTAAAAAGTAAATAATTAATTTACTCACCAACGTTTTATATATCACAAATTGAAGATAAAAGATCAATAAATAATGTATTCAAATTTTTAAAAAAAGTAGTGTTTTTTAGAAATTTACAAGTCCAAAGTTTAAAACCTTTTTTAAAAAACCACGTTGTTTGTTTTTTTCTTTTGTTATTTTTAAAAAATGAAACCTTGGTCCTTGCTCCTTTAATTGAAAAAAAAAAAGGGCTTGAATTACATTTTTCGAGTAGTTGTAAGCTTGGAAAGACAGGGGGTCGAATGATTTCACGCCTCCCATTTTGAAATGTCTATTAAAAAGTAAATAATTAATTTACTCACCAAAGTGTTATATATCACAAATTGAAGATAAATGATCAATAAATAATATATTCAAATTTAAAACAAAAAAAAAATTTAGTGTTTTTTAGAAATTTACCTATAAAGTCCGAAGTTTAAAAACTTAAAAAAAAAAAAACACGTTGTTTGTTTTTGTATTTTTTTTTTTTAATGAAACCTTGGTCCTTGCTCCTTTAATTGAAGAAAAAATTAAGGCTTGGATTACATTTTTCGAGGAGTTATAAGCTTGGAAAGACGAGGTGGAATTATTCAATATTTTTCACGAAATTCCTGACACACCTAACGAAACGCTATTTGTGTGGCAACGTAAATAAACGCTTTAAAATAAGTAAAAAAAAATCTCATCCAAATAGGTAGTGAAGTAATTTGTTATTTATTTGTTTCTTCCGCGCGTTTTGTTTTACTGTTTATAATAAAAAATGCCCAGAGATTTTACTTTTTTAGGTGATTACATGTAAACACCTTGAAATTCCTGAAAAAATATTATTTTAGAATTTAATGTGTGGATTAGTTTTGCATATAAATTCAACGTAAACTTCTGGTTACATGCCCTAAAACGCTATCTAGTTAGGTATTAGTCTAGAAATGGATGATCATTTTACAATTTTACATTAAATTTATATGAAGTATAGTCTGCGAAACTAATTCTCCACTTAAAATTCTAAAATAATTGATATGATAGTTAATTTTTTCCTCCGAGGGATGGGCCCAACCTAGGGTTCTAATTTACAGAAGTACCAAATCAGCACCTTACGATTATTATGCTGGCTCGCCTAGTGAGATGGCATTTACTTGCCTCAGGTGGCAGCGAGATGTAACACAAGGACAGAAAGTGTGGAAAACCAGCGCCCCCCCCCTCTCCTCTCCACCAGATAGAGAACTCCGTTCGGATACAAAACTAGCAGAAGACGTACCTGTCATCATTCGGCGATAGGGGCGGCTTAAGCGATGCAATTAAATACAACTATTCCCAAAGATGGAGATAATGCCTGGGAAGGTGCATCTAGAAACGAGTCAGACTATGCTTCATTCTGACAAATAAGTATCTGATGATTCAGAATTAGGTTGGCAGAATTATATATATATTAAAATACACTCAGCTCTTTAGACTATTGTTCTAATCTCCTTTAAATTATATATATATATATATAGCCTGGCTTAAGTTGCTAGCCTAGCCGCACTGAAGAGCTGTGATACAGCGAAACAATGTGATGAATATATATATATATATATATATATATATATATATATATATATATAAGTGAAAATTGTGTGTGTATGTGTGTGTGTGTGTGTGTACATTTCCCTACAAAATAACTCTGTTAATTTTCTGTCTAGAGACTCGAGATTTGACATAAGAAGTATTGAGATTTAAGAAAATCTTTTTAATTGGTTTTCGGTCAGAAATTTGACTGTCAAGGGGTCAAAGTTCAATGATTTGACATTTGAAAACTCTACCAAGGGTTAAGGGGTTAAGGGGTCAAATTGAAGTAAAAGTTTTTTAAAACATTGACCTCTGCGGTCTCTACCAAATTACTCAGCCAAATTCTGGTCTAAACATTTGAAATTTTACACAAAGGGTATTCAGAGATAAGGCAAGCTTTTTAATCGGTTTTGGTAAAAAAATTTGAGTTGGCAAGGGGTCAAAGTTCAAAAGATTTGACCTTTGCAGTGTCTAGCAAACTACTCAGCCAATTTTGGGTCTAAACATTTCAAATTTATACATAACGGCTATTCAGACATGCAGCAAGTATTTTAATCAGTTTTGGGCCGAAAATTTGGCTGCCAAAATGTCAAAGTTGAAGAGTTCACCTTTGCAGATTCTACCAAATTCCTCTGCCAATTTTGGGTCTAAAGACTTGAAATTTTAGATGTAGGTAACTTGGACATGGGTAAAACTTTGTATTTTGATTTGAGACCAAAATAATAAATGTTAAGGGGTCAAAATTAGGGTAAAAGTTTAAAAAAATTGACCTCGTCGGTCTCTACGAAATTACTCAGACAAATTTTTGTCTAAACAAATGAAATCTTACATAAAGTGTATTCACACGTAGGCCAAGTTATGAGCAGGCCCGAGCAAAGCCGGGCTGAACTGCTAGTATATATATATAAAGCCATCCGTAGCAGATTATTTTTTGTCGCGTGCACACTCTAGTCATTGGAAAGAGAAACACACGTTTACCTATTGGCTGGGAGCAAAGTGTAGTATATGTTCTGATACTACACTTCATCTTTTCTGACCTCGATCAAGAGGAGACATCCTTCTATATGCAATTTTTATTTTTGTTCCTATCCAGGTGCCCCTTTTTAGGGAGCTCGATATTCCCCATATTAAAAACCGACCATATGTCTAATTCTACCCTCGTGGGGAGGCAAGTAAGTAGAGACAAACAGGCCTTTGCTAAACACGAGATATACGCCGTCGTCGAGAAGAGGAGAGCAAAATAATTTGTAGGCAAAGCGAATAAACTTTTCAGACGTTTAAAAAGCAGACGGAGAAAATATAAACGATAAATAGAATTGAAAAATATATAGAAAAAAAAGTAAAGATTTCTCGTTCATAATCGTTCGTTCTAAATATCCAAACTTGAAAAGAATGTTTTAATTGGCAAAACATAAATACAGAATTAAAACGTAAAAAAAAATTTATGAATGAATGAAATAGTAAATGAACAGTTGTTGTTGATTTCGTTTTTGAGCGGCAATTCATTCATTCATTTTTACAAACGAGAACTTTAAAAAGTGAAATCACACTGAATTGACAATAACAGGAAAAATTAAAAACAGAAGAAAAGTGTAGTATCTGTTTTGATACTTTGCTTCATCTTTTATTTTTGTCCTGAGTCAGGGAAGGAGAAATCCTTTTAGACTGAGGCAATTTTTATTTTCCTTCCAATCTAAAGCGCCCCTTTGTTGGGGTATTGTAGATTTCTACGACATTAAAAACTGACATTGTGTATAACTTTGCCCTCGTGGGGAGGCAAGTGAACATGAACAGTTTAAATGTGGAAAAGACAAGGAATAATGAATAAAAATGTTTTAAATAATAAATAAATAAATAAATAAATAAATAAAAAAACGGTGACAAAAAGGAAATAAACAAATAAAAATAATAAAATAAACATTTCAAAATTTAATTTCAAAAATGTCCAAATTGAATTTTTAATATCTATATGAAAAAAATTGTGTAATCACTTCTTGTCTGTCTGTCCGTCTGTCTGTCCATATATCGTGTCTACGTAACGTTCATAATTACAGATGAAATAATTATTTATATTATCAATCGAATATTTATTGAAATAAAAAACAAATTGCTACTGCGTAAAATGAAAACGAAAATTTTGAAAAAGCCTGTTAGAAACATCATGTAATTGCGAAATTAAATCAACCAGAATGCATTTTAATATTTTGTTAACAGTTGGCAAATAATAATAATAATAATAATAATAATAATAATAATAATAATAATAATAATAAGAAGAAGAAGAAGAAGAAGAAGAAGAAGAAGAAGAAGACCCCCCCCCCAAAAAAAAAATGAGTGAGACCAAATAGCCAAGTAGAGTCAAGGAAGGAAAAAGGAAAGACCGAGAAACTGACCAGACCTCCGCCGGATAAATGCGAAAAGAACTGGGACCTTGGAGAGGCTTATTGCCACTCAGATTCCAGTGAAGACCAATAGCTGCCGCCAACGAGAAATCAATGGCAAGCAGCTGTTGCGATAATGCAAATGTATTTGCAAGTACTATCAAAAGAGGTGGAGATTACTGGAAATCTGGGAAGACTTGTTGTCACTCAGCCTCCAGGAAACACCACAGGCTATTTTCAAGGAGAGATCTTTGATGACCTGTTTGAAAGCTCCCTGTGAGCTAATAATGATAATCGTGAAAATTATAGCCGTTCACTTGGAATTAAAACACTGTTTTATGCCAAATTAATCGTTGAATATGCTTAAAGTTATGCTCATTTTTTAATTCAATACTAACCCCTGCTAATCCTTAATTGTGCACCGAACGGATAATACTTAATTCGCTGCACTTTATCATAACAAAGGCTCATACAACATTCCAGCCAGATCGACCCAGTAGTTTCCGAGAAAAACGCAAACGGGCAGACAGGCATGCAGGCTAAGAGAAATATATACAATATGCCAAAAAAATGTCTTAGTGAAAAAAAAAAAAAAAAATCTGAAAGTGAAATTACTCCCTGGCAACGCCAGATATGTACAGTTAATTTGGAATAGATAGAATAAAAGGGGTTGGAAAGATGCTGAATATATTGAAATAAAGTTTATTTAACATGAGAAGAAAATAACAATTAAAAAGATATATATATATATATATATATATATATATATATATATATATATATATATATATATATATATGGAAGATAAAAAGGGCAATAATTTCACTTACCTGCGAAAACCTAATTAGTTTTATTTGTTTTGCCTTTTTTGTTTTTTGTTTTGTTTAAATCCGCAAGAAGATTCCGTATCGTTTGGAAACGCGCGAGCCGGCGTGTGGTTCTGTCGTCTCTGACGATTTTTATGTAACAAGAACGTTTGGCGAAAGCAAAACACGGAGAAGCTAAATAGAAGAGAGAGAGAGGGGGGGGGGAAGAGACACGAAGGAAGAGAGAGAGAGGAAGAGAGAAAGAGAGAAAGAGAGAGAATGAAGGAAGAAAGTCTTGTATGGAAGCCTATAGTCGCGTCGTACAAGCTGTCAGTGTGTGTGTGTATGTGTGTGTGTGTGTGTGTGTGTGCGAGCGCGCACGCGCACGGGGAGTGAAGAAATGAGGTTGGGGCGGTGTGTATCTGTGGCAATAAACGGTTCGTGTGCCTCACACGGAACCGAACGACGTGTAGCATGTCTCCGAACATTATAGCAAACTTATTTTATTTCCTCTTTCCCTCGTTATCGCGAACTGTGCTCACACACACGCGCATACATAGCACACACACACACACACACACACACACACACACACACACACACACACACACACATATATAGGTAGATAGATAGATAGATAGATAGATAGATACGTATATGCATTGTAGTATGGTCAATCACGCACATGTAAAGTCATATAATTGTGTGAAACTATATATGCTAAACGATTTTACGCACTTTTTGTTGCTATCACGCACATTAAAGCGAGTCTCTTTTGCTCGACATTTTTAGAACTGTACACACATTACATGTCCAATCATTTTTATATCACGCACTGACGCACAACGACTGTGTTCTACACACACACGTACACATAAATATATAATTTTTATTTGTTTCGTTTCACATAATCATTATTATGTTGTTACGCATTCACGAACATGTTTCGGTGTTTTGTATAAGCAACATCGTCTGAAGAGGTCTCTAGTTACTTGTAACTGGTTGACTGAAACATACTCACGAATGTGTAGCGATGTATTAATGATTATGTAAAACAAATAAAAAATATATCTTGCTCTACTTCGGTATTGAGCACTCTTATATTAACTTCGTTAACACTTCATTGGCTATTTTACTTAGGAAAATATTAACCTAGAATTAGAGATAGATAGATAGATAGGTAGATAGATAGATAGATAGATATATATATATATATAGAGAGAGAGAGAGAATTTTCTAACATTTCAACTGCTTTCAATTCCATATTAGGGGACAAAACAGAAGGTACCAGTAAAAATAATGATCTCATGACAGCGAAAATGATGTTTATTCAATCCTGGGCAACATCGGGCACCCTGCTAAGATGTTTATAAAGTTATGTATAATTAAATATTTGTACGGATTCAGTCCTAAACAAATAAACTGACCATTAGAAATTTCAAAGCGACGATACATGTACCTGTGGATGTTAAATCCTGCATTAAATTCTGGTAACGCGTTGGTAGAATACCAGCCTACGGAGTTAAGGGTAACTTTGTGAGTGGGTTCGAATCTCCGACTGGCAGTAATTATCACTTCCACACTGATAATTGCGTAAGTATGAAATCACTAGTGTATGCGGGCATGAAAATGATTGTTTATTAAATATTTATTTTAAAAGCATTATCCACACACACACACACACACACACACACAGAAACACACACACACACACACACACACACACATATATATATATATATATATATATATATATATATATATATATATATATATATATAATGGTGTCTGTGTGATAGTATTTTGACTAAAATATTAGCTTTGTGGGAAGCTACAAACAAAATTCCATTAATTGGCAATTTAAGCCTTACGTTTAGGGATCTGCCCTACGGTAGCATACTTTCTCCTCGCGAACATGTTTGACTTTTGAGGTTTAAAAAAAAAAATAAGAAAGAAAAACTAGCGATTCAGTGTAAGACATATATAATCTTTAAACTAGTGAGCTCATATTTAAATGGCCTTGTGTCGCAATCTGTTACTATGTGTACCCGTCCGTCGCGTGGATAAATACGGACACAAACTTGTCAGAATCGAATCGCGTGTGACTTCGCAATGATAAGGTGTGTTTTATTGGCGAGGTTAAGGGTTTGTAGCTATACTGACGTGGCAGAGGAAGCGTAAGTTCTGACCGCGGTAGGTTTTATGAGCTGCGATAAAATAACCAAAAAAGAAGAAAAAAAGAATACTGATATGTCCGTGTTGTTAATGCTGCGAAGAAAATTTTATGTGAGTCTCTCTTTCGTGCGTGACGATAGTTAGTGAAGGTTTGGGTTTTTATTATTCTTTTGGTTTGAGTGTTTATATTTGTTTTATTTTTTGGGTAGGGATAGTATCATTTTGAGCGTGTATGTCCCCACCCCGATGAAAAACTGATATATATATATATATATATATATATATATATATATATATATATATATATATATATATATATATATATATATATATTGATGAGGTTTCAGAGTGAAGAAAGTGCTCAATACTGTTGTAGAGCAAATATGCGTTTTATTTTTTATTACCGTATCTTTCTGTTAAGTTACATTATTGTTTCGGCTACACGGCCGTTTTTTTTTTTTTTTTGTCCGTCTGTAGTGTCCTCAGACTTTTACAGAAATGTTTTTTGCGCAACACCCTCCTGACCTCATTCATTCTTCCACTCTTTCATCCCAAAATAGCGAACCTTTCTGTAAAAGTCTGAGGACGCTACAGACGGCAAAAAAAAAAAAAAAACGGCCGTGTAGCCGACACAATAATTTAACTTAACAGAAAGATACGGTAATAAAAAATAAAACGTATATATATATATATTTTTTTTATTTTTTTTATGGTGTTTCAGAGTGAGGATCGGCGTCCAGGCGACGAGTTGGAAATATGCAGGTGAAAGGCTGTTGGAAAATGATCAAGAAAGAAAGAGGACGCTCCGATAGGGGGAGATTATGGGGACCAAGAAAATATTCTGTTTTTTCTTTTTTTTTTTTTTTTGTCGTTGTCGTCATATGAAAACCAATGTGGTCCTGCACTCGCGCAATTAAAGACAGCAAAAGACAATTCGTTCCAACAACTACAAAATAGTTGACTCCCTATTTTAAAATTTTTATTGAAAAAATCAATCTAACTTGATTATTTAGTAGAGCTGACATCTATTCTATGTAGCCGCCTTCAGCCTCAATCACCGCTTCGATACGTGTCCGAAACTGGGAGCATGCCTTTTTCACAAACGCCGGCGGGAGCTCGGCGAATACTCGGCGGATGGCAGCGATTAGGATAGCTTTGGTGTTGTGGGAGGTCATGTTGGTGATGCTCTCGACGAATGATCAAACTAAGCAGTCCAGCGAATTCAGATCGGGAAGGGAGAGGAAGGTACAAACTCATAGCACTCCTTCTGAAGCCAAGCTCGGGTCTCTTTGAATTTGTGGGCCGGCAATGAGTCCTACTGCCATACCCGACGGTCCACCAGCGGCCACTTGATTGTGCCAGGGCCTCACCACACTCTTCAGCACATCCAGGTACATTTTGGTGTTTATTTTCAACTCGACTTTTTCAATTGTTTTTGACCATCCTCACACACACACACACACACACACAATCGATAATTCTAATTTCTTGTCTTTTTTTACCAACAAGTAACCATGTATCAAGGCCAAAACCCACTCGATGATATGAATTAATAAGACAGATGACTCGTCAATTAAAAGATGAAAAATATTATGAAAGAACTAGTTCAAGAGAGTTGAATTAGAGCCATGGTTAAAAATTGCCCCCAGGGGGCAAACAAAAGAGAAATAAGATCTCTTTTATTTTAATGGCAGGTCCCGGATGACAGTTAGAAAGATAGATGGCGTGGTCGCCCATGTGAAATTTTTTTTTTTTTTTTTTTTTTTTTTACACAGTGATCACCACTTATCAAGGCCCAGAAGCCACTCAGGGATAAGGGTTATTGCAAGTACATCACGTTAGTGAGGAGATTTTATGAAGTGTTTAATTAGGGGGGCGGTTCATTAGGAATTTGTTAACATTAGACTTGAAGACATCCAAGTTGTAGTCCGGAGGGAAGCAGGCAGACGGAACAGAGTTCCACAGGCGTGCAGTTCTAAGAAAGAAGCTTTGCTCATGAAATCCGCGTTTTGATTTAGGCACAGATATAGAGTGGGGGAAATTTTTCACAGTGGATTCAGCTAGACGGGTGTTTTTCGTGAAAGTTTGGCGAGGGGGGACCAGGGATTGGAGTTCAGACGAGCACCTGCCATGAAAATAACGATAAAACAAGGATAGGCTCGCAACGTCTCTTCTGTGGGAGAGGGGTTGCAGGGTAGAGAAAAGGGCATCCCCCACTAAACCACGAAGTCTATTTTGTACTCTGTCAAGGCATGATAGGCTGTTTTTGGCAGCTCCTGCCCAGATATGGCAACAGTATTCCATCCTTGGCCGTACTTGGCTTTTATATAGATAGAGAATTGCATCAGTAGTGAGATATCTTCTTGAGCGGTAGAAGGATCCCGCCATCTTTCCTGCGACCTTGGCAACAGACTTGATGTACGTGTTCCATTTCAGATCAGGAGTAAAGGTCAAACCCAGAAGCTTGTCAAAACACGGGGCCTCACTCAGACGAGAGCCATCCATCACAATTGATGCCAGCTGGGGATCAGAGCGTTGATGATGTAAGGATAGGAGTTTGGTTTTAGATGCATTAAAGGTAACTAGCCACATCTTCCCCCACTGAACCACGCGCTCGAGATCAGAGGAGAGAGAATCCGAGAGAACTTCGTCATTTACAGCCTTTGATGTGTTGCCGTAGATGGTCGTGTCATCAGCATAGATGTCAACGAATGATTTAAGTATGTGTTTAGGGAGGTCATTGATGTAGATCAGGAAGAGAGTTGGGCCGAGGATTGACCCCTGAGGGACTCCAGCATTTATATTGCAGGCCTCCGATTTTTGTCCATCTACCACTACTCTTATGAGCCTATCGGAGAGAAATGATTTAATGATTGAGAAAACATTTCCAGTTATACCGTAGCTGGAAATCTTGTGAAGTAGACCCTTATGCCATACTTTGTCAAAGGCCTTTGATATGTCAAGAGCAATTGCCCTAGAAAGGAAGCCTTTGTCAAGAGATTCACTAACCCTGTGGGATATAACCGTCAGCACATCTGCGGTAGATCTTGCAGAGCGGAAACCATATTGTGTGTCACTAAGAAGGTTGTTTCTGCTGAGGTGGTTGACTATTTCTCTATTTAATATTGATTCCAGTAACTTACTCATAACACAGAGAAGACTTATTGGTCTGTATTGAGAGGGAGATGACTTATCACCTGAATTCTTAAATACAGGGCAAACTGATGAGGTCTTCCAGGGTGTTGGACAGCACTTCTCCTTAAGGCAGCGCTTAAATAGTTTCGTAAGTATGGGAGCAAGTTCTGGTTGAAGCTTTTTTAACACTATAATTGGGATGCCATCAGGGCCAGTTGCTTTACTGGAATCTAGGCTTTTTATTAGCTTGGCGACCTCATGCACGGATATTTGTATATTACCTAGCTTGTTCTGTGTTATAGGAGGAAATATGGGGAGTTGATGGCCTTCGTCGCATAGGGTAGAATTAGCTGCAAAGTTCTTTGCAAATAGTTTTGCCTTGTCTGACGCTGACGAGATAACCTCTGGTCCATTGATAATGGTTGGGATAGAACGCACACTTCTGTTCAGGATCCTATTTGTTATTTGCCAAAACTGGTGGGAACCAAGCCGTTGATCAGCTACCTTGGATTTAACAGACTGGGCATATAGCTCTCTTGCATTTTTTATTACTCTTTTACAGTGGTTGCTGGCAGTCCTGAAAGCAGCTTTAGTCTCAGTGCATCTATTACGTTGGTAGTTATGGAAAAAAAATGTGAAATGCATTTTCTGTGTAACGGAAAAAATAAAGTCAAAAATATGAAATAATATAGCTGTAAAAGTGATTAATTGAAGATATCTAGCAGATTGATTAGAATCTGAAGGGGGGGGGGAGTCAAGTACTGAAGTCCTCCCGGTGCATGAGAAAATTGTCAATGAGAACCTTTGTTCTGTAGAAAGTAACCTGATTGGGATGTATGGGGGAGGTGGCTCATTATCCAATCAGGAGGAACAACAGATACATTGGAGAGATTGCAAAGACTGCTGCAAAGAAGGTGAGCTCCCTTTACTGTGCTATAAAATTACTTACACCAGTGACAGAAAGCCATCTATTCTGATAGTTTCTTTTTTCAAAATACTAGAATTTGGAATTCCCTTCCTATTCCTTGCTTCCATGATGTACTAACCTGCAGAAGTTTAAATGTAATGTGAGTAGATATCTCGCTGCTCAACTCCCCACAGCCCCTATAAGACACAACCCCAATTCCAGTAAAGCAACTGGCCTTGACGGCATTCCAATTATAGTGTTGAAAAAGCTTCAACCAGAACTTGCCCCCATACTCACAAAACTTTTTAAGCGTTGCCTTAATGAGAAGTGCTTCCCAACACCCTGGAAAACCTCATCAGTTTGCCCTGTATTTAAGAATTCAGGTGATAAGTCATCTCCCCCTCAGTACAGACCAATATCATGAGTAAGTTGCTAGAATCCATATTAAATAAAGAAGTAGTCAACAATCTCAGCAGAAATAACCTTCTTAGTGACATGCAATATGGTTTCCGTTCTGCTAGATCTACAGCAGATGTGCTAACGGTTATATCTCATAGGATTAGTGAATCTCTCGACAAAGGCTTCTTTTCTAGAGCAATTGCTCTTGACATATCGAAGGCCTTCGATAAGGTATGGCATAAAGGCCTACTTAACAAGATTTCAAACTACGGTATAACTGGAAACGTTTTCTCAATTATTAAATCATTTCTCTCTGATAGGCTCATAAGAGTAGTGGTTGATGGGCAGAAATCAGAGGCCCACAGTATCAATGCTGGGGTCTGTCAGGGGTCCATCGTGGGCCCAACTCTCTTCCTGATCTACATCAATGATCTCCCAAAACACATACTTGAATCATTCGTTGGCATCTATGCTGATGACACGATCATCTATGGCAACACATCAAAGGCCGTAAATGACAAAGTTCTCTCTGATTCTCTCTCCTCTGATCTTGAGCACGTCGTACAATGGGGGAAGAGGTGTTTGATTACTATTCATGCATCTAAAACGCTCTGATCCCATCTGGCATCAATTGAAATGGATGACTCTCGTCTTGGGGAGGCTCCTGATAAGCTCCTAGGATTGACCTTTACTCCTGATCTGAAATGGAACACGTACATCAGGTCTGTTGCCAAGGATGCTGGGAAAATGGTGGGATCCTTCTACCGCTCCAGAAGATATCTCACTGCTGATGCAATTCTTTATATATATAAAAGCCAAGTAGTAAGGATGGAGTACTGCTGTCACATCTGGATTGGAGCTGCTAAAAACACCCTATCCTGCCTTGACAGAGTACAATATAGGCTTTGTGGCTTAGTGGAGATGCCCTTTTCTCTCCCCTGCAACCTCTCTCCCACAGAAGAGATATTGCGAGCCTGTCTTTGTTTTATCATTATTTACATGCCAAGTGCTCATCTGAGCTCTAATCTCTGGTCTCTCCTTGCCAATATTTTACGATAAATACCTGTCTAGCTGAAACCCCTGTTAAAAATTTTCCCCACTCTTTATCTGTGCCTAAATCAAAGCATAGATTCCATGAACAAAGCTTCTTTCCTAGAAGTGCCCGCCTGTGGAACTCTCTTCCGTTTGCCCGTTTCTCACCTGACTACAACTTGGATGTCTTCAAGTCCAACATAAACAAATTCCTGATGAACCGCCCCTTAAGTAAGACATATTATCAAATCTCCAATACTGACGATTACTACGATACTATCCCATTGATTACTGTACATGGAATAACTCTTATCCCCGAGTGGCTTCCAGGCCTTGATAAGTGGTGACTACCATGTAAAAAAAAAAAACGAAAATAGTAATCCTTATATTCCAAATGGCAATATGGCTGGTTTGGGCTGAAAAAGATTAAAAACATTGGGGAAAAAAAAAGAAAACGCCAAGCTGCGAGAAATAAGAGATGTGTATATATATATATATATATATATATATATATATATATATATATATATATATATATATATATATATATATATATGCTCTAAAACAAACATTTTAAGCTCCTGTTGCTATCCTTTCCCGATATGTTCGACAAGAAATACTTTCCTCTCTGTTAAAATTATTCCAACCCTTCTAAACAGACATACAACCATTCTTTGGTTTGTAGCATTTTTTTTCAACTTATACTCTATGGCTGACTGGGATAGCTTCCGTACATTCATATCTGACCTACCTCTGCATTCCATGTTTAAAAAGGATGTGTCCTTTATAGTATCAGACCTGACCGAATGGTTAATTGTAGGCATAGACCGATTCATACCTTCCAAAAATTCCAACAAAAACCTAATAGCCAGCCATGGTTCTCCCCGGAATGTGCTGCTGCCATCGTGCATAGAAATCACTTTTTCCATAGCTACCAACGTAATAGATGTACTTAGAGTGAAAGCTGCTTTCAGGACTGCCAGCAACCACTGTAAAAGAGTAATAAAAAATGCAAGAGAACTATATGCTCAGTCTGTTAAATCCAAAGTAGCTGAGCAGCGGCTTGGTTCCCACCAGTTCTGGCAAATAGCAAATAGGATCTTGAACAGAAGCTTGCGTTCTACTCCAACTATCATCAATGGACCTGAGGTCATCTCGTAAGCATCAGACAAGGCCAGACTATTTGCCAAGAACTTTGCAGCTAATTCTACCCTATGCGACAATGACCATCAACTCCCCATATTTCCTCCTATAACAGACAACACACTATGCAACATACAAATATCTGTGCGTGAGGTCGCCAAGCTAATCAAGGACCTTGATTCCAGTAAAGCAACTGGCTCTGACGGCATTCCAGTTATAGTGCTGAAAAAGCTCAAACCAGAACTTGCCCCCATACTTACAAAACTGTTTAAGCGTTGCCTTAAGGAGAAGTGCTTTCCAACACCCTGGAAAACCTCATCAGTATGCCCTGAATTAAAGAATTCAGGTGAAAAGTCCTCTCCCTCTCAGTACAGGCAAATAAGTCTCCTGTGTGTCATGAGTAAGTTGTTGGAATCCATATTAAATAAAGAAGTAGTCAACCACCTCAGCAGAAACCACCTTCTTAGTGACATGCAATATGGTTTCTGCTCTGCAAGATCTACAGCAGATGTGCTAACGGTTATATAACATTGGATTAGTGAATCTCTTGACAAAGGTTTCCTTTCCAGGGCAATTGCTCTTGACATATAAAAGGCCTTCGATAAGGTATGGCGTAAAGGCCTACTTCACAAGATTTCCAGCTACAGTATTACTGAAAATGTTTTCTCAATCATTAAATCATTTCTCTCTGATAGGCTCATAAGAGTAGAGGTTGATGGGTAGAAATCAGAGGCCCATAGTATTAATGCTGGAGTCCGTCAGGGGTCCATCCTTGGCCCAACTCTCTTCTTGATCTACATCAATGATCTCCCAAAACACATACTTAAATCATTCGTTGACATCTATGCTGATGACACGACCATCTATGGCAACACATCAAAGGCCGTAAATGACAAAGTTCTCTCTAATTCTTTCTTCTCTGATCTTGAGCACGTCGTACAATGGGGGAAGATGTGGCTGGTCACTTTTAATGCATCTAAAACCAAGCTTCTATCTTTACATCATCAATGCTCTGATCCCATCTGGCATCAATTGAAATGGGTGGCTCTCGTCTAGGGGAGACTCCATGTTTTGACAGACTTCTGGGTTTGACCTTTAATCCTGATCTGAAATGGAATACGTACATCAAATCTGTTGCCAGGGACGCTAGGAAAATGGTGGGATCCTTCTACCGCTCCAGAGGATATCTCACTGCTGATGCAATTCTCTATCTGTATAAAAGCCAAGTACGTCCAGGGATGGAGTACTGCTGCCACATCTGGGCAGGAGCTGCTAAAAACATCCTATCCTGCCTTGACAGAGTACAAAATAGACATCGTGGTTTAGTGGGGGAGGATGCCTGCAGCCTCTCTCTCACAGAAGGGACGTTGCGAGCCTGTCTTTGCTTTATCGTTATTTCCATGTCAGGTGCTCGTCTGAGCTCTAATCCCTCGTCCTCCCTTGCCAATCTTTTATGAGAAACATCCGTCTGGCTGAAACTACTGTCAATAATTTTCCCCACTCTTTATCTGTGCCTAAATCCAAATGTAGATTCCATGAGCAAAGCTTCTTTCTCAGAAGTGCACACCAGTAGAACTCTCTGCCACTTGCCTGTTTCCCACCTGACTACAACTTGGACGTCTTCAAGTCCAACATAAACAAACTCCTGACAAACCGCCCCCTTAAGTAAGACACTTTATCAAAACCCCCAATACTAATGATTACTACAATACTATCTCATTGATTACTGTACACACAATAACCCTTTTCCCTGAGTGGCCTTTGGGTCTTGATAAATTGTGACCCCCGTGTAAAAAAAAAACAAACTTTTTCTTCGTCGATTCTGAACTTTATTTAGAATATATGTGTATTTGCATTTATGATCAATTTTCATATGTTACTTCTTTCATGAATTATAATTTTCAATTTATGTGCTAACCAGTAAAATTATATTTTATCTATGAATATAGTTTTGCTAACTACTTTCCTCTGAGGATAAAAATCATTCTTTGAAACTCCATGGAATAAAGAAAATTTTCAGTTTTCAACATGTATTCCTTGTTGAATAATAAATTAATAACTTTTATTACTTGTATTGATTGGACTATTGTTCTCATCTTGAGTGTTATTTGTGCAACGTTTTCGTCAGATTGTCCTTCGACCTTCATCAGGCATGTTTCATTGTTGTTTGGAAAAGAAAAGAAGAAAAGTGACTTTTCTCCTTCCTTGTCAAAACAATCATCAACATGCCTTAGGATGGCCGAAGGACAAACGGACCGAAATGTTACACAAACAACACTCAACATGAGAACAATAGATAAGGCTGGTCATTATCTCAAGTTGTCTTTCCGATGGGGCCGATAATGTTGTTTGTGCGGTAACCAGGAGAGCTAACATGCTTGTCAATCGGTTTGCTTCAAACGCCACATTAGACCCAGCAAACCACTTCCTCTCTGACTTTCCTTTGTGGACAGACACCACACTAGATGATCTGAAAATCACCCTTTCTTAGGTGCATAGTACCATAAAAAACCTAGGCACCTAGAAAGCATGTGAACCTGATCTCATCCCAGCTGTGCTATTAAAAAAGTGCTCTGCTGAAGTAGGTCCGATTTTCTCCAAACTTTACAACAAATGCCTTAATGAATCTTGTTTTCCTGCCCGCTGGAAAACTGCTTCTGTGGTACCAGTTTTCAAGAATTCTGGCGAAAGAACTGACCCAGTAAATTACCACCCCATTAGCCTCCTCCCACTTTTTGCCAAAATATTTGAGTCCATAATTAACCAACCTCTAGTCCATCACCTAACAGATGTTAAACTTCTGACCTACCAACAATATAGATTTAGGCAAGCCCGTTCCACGGCAGACATCCTTACTGTAATCACTGAGCGTATATACCATTCATTCGACAAAGTAGAGGAGAGTAGAACAGTAGATCTATGGCATCAAGGTCTTCTCAGGAAAATCAGATCATATGGTATCACTTGGAGAACACATAACGTAATTAAACCTTTCTTAAGTAAAAAAAGAATCCAGGGGCTCCTCGACGATCCTACATCTAAACAATATAATATAAATGCAGGAGTGCCTCAGGGGTCTATCCTTGGACATTTATTATTCCTAATATTCATAAATGACCTCTCTGATAAAATTGTCTCTGAGATGAGTATATTTGCCGATAACACCATGCTACATAACAGGCACAACAGGAAAACAAGTGAACACATCTCTAAACAAATGGCAGAAACGCTAGAGGATGAGCTCTAATCTGTAGTGGAATGGGGACAAAAATGGATGATCACATTCAATTCTGCCAAGACTAAGCTTGTTTCCTTCAATAATTACAAGAAATCATCTCAACAACCAATAGCTATGGTCAAGAACACATTACTTGAAGGTACTTCTTTTAAATTTCTCGGCCTAACGTTAATAGGGAATATGAGTTGGAACAGATGAATTGAGAGCATTGCCAAGGCTGCTGTGAAGAAGGTGGGCTGTGTTTATTTGCTTCCCCACTGAGCAAATTAGGCATGAGGCCGTTTTTTAATGTGGAGTGGGGGAGGGGAGAGGGAAAAGGGGACCAGCTCCCAAGAGGTGGGAAATGGGAGCTGGATAGTGAGAGACTCTTGGTATATGGGGTCACCCCTACACGGACCAGAAGCCCATTGCCGCAAGGACAATGGCCCCTGATTGCAGCATCTGCCAGAACAGACACTACACCTTGATCCTTGCCCGAGGGCCAATCCTTCTGTGAGGAAAGTGGGCTCTCTCTACCTTGCTAGAAAGCTACTAATGCCTGAAAGTATCCTGTACCTCTATAAGGCCACCATTCGTCCATTTATGGAGTATTATTGTCACATCTGGGCTGGTGCATCTGCTACTAGTCTCTCGCTCTTAGACAAGGTTCAAAAGAGAGTCGCCAATCTGATAGGCCCTGAACTGGCATCTAAGCTTCAGCCTCTGTCCCATCGACGGAAATGTTGCATCTCTCTGCCTGTTCTACAAGTATTTTAATGGTGAATGCTCTGACGAATTAAAAACACTTGTATATCCACTCTATGTAAATCTGCTCATCTCCCTTCATAATATCCCTGCAACTTATCTTTCCAAAGTGGTACTGCCTTGTTTGAGATGATAATTTAATATATATATATATATATATATATGATAAATAGATATATTTACAAATTTCAGGATGTTATTCGTCTTACCATTTATTTCTTTCAACATGGCAAAACGTCCAATTTTGACATCACTGGATTCGTAGCACAGAAAAAAATCATATAATTATTACATTAATTTTGAATATTTTTCGCACTGACTCGTTTCAATTTAAAAAGAAATTAAAAGAAATGATTATTAAAAAAAAATCCGAAGAATAATTGCATCCTGTGTTATGATATTAGATTCATGTTTCATGTACATATATCTATATTAGATCAATGTGCGCTCTCTCTCTCTCTCTCTCTCTCTCTCTCTCTCTCTCTCTATATATATATATATATATATATATATATATATATATATATATATATATAATATAAAGCTGAACGTCTGTGTGTGTCTGGTCACGAACGTGACGTGGCCTTCGGGCCAAGATCAAAGTGTAGTATCTGTTCCGGCAGATACTGCAAGCACAGACCAGATGTGGGGGCAACCCCACATACCTGACCTTTAACCAGCTCCCATTTCCCACCTCTCGGGAGCTGGTCCCCTTTTTCCCTTCCCCCTCCCCTTCCTCCTCACATTAAAAATTGGCCTTGTGCCTAATTTGCTCGGTGGGGAAGCAAATAAATACCATCTGTTCCGGCAGATACTGCAAGCAAAGACCATATGTGGGGGCGACCCCACAACCTATAAGACCTTTGTCAATGTAGGGGCAACCCTTCATACCAATTGTCACTAACCAGCTCCCCTACTCCCCGGGGAGTTGGTCCCCATTTCCCCTTCACTCCTCACATTAAAAATCGGCCTTGTGCCTAATTTGCTCGGTGGGGGAGCAAATAAATACCGTCTGGTCACAAATAGGCTCCTGTATGGTTGACTATTATAGAAAACTGATCACATATAATGATAGAAGATTATCGAGACACAGGAATGGGTATGTTTGATCTGGCATAATGATGATTCATTAAAATTGTAGGGTCTGCGTTCGCGCCTGGTCCACAAAGTATGGAAATAAAAAATTTAAAAATTAAAAAAAAACGTTTACAAGTGTTTTTGATATAGATGTACATTATAATACTTTGATAAGTATGTTTTAACTTAAATAGGTATGGTATAATAAAATTGTGGGGTCTGCGTTCGCGCCTGGCCTCCATAGAATAGAAATAGGCACAAACTTTAATAAAGACTTTTCATATCTATCTGCGTAAGTATACTTTGATAATTATGTTTCAGTTTGAAGAAATATGGTATAATAAAATTATGGGGTGTTCGTTCGCACCTGACCTCTATAGAATGGAAATATGTCACAAAGTTTAACAAGGTTTTTTAATATAGATCCACAGAATATTGTGATAAGTGTTTCAGTGTGAACAGGTATGATATAATAAATTATGGAGTTTATCTATTTTATTTTTACTTTCATCATATTTTGCTTTGGTTTTGATACCCCCGAATTCGAAGCTATCTCTTTACAACCTTTCCTTTTCATAACCTATCATACATTCATAAATCAGAGTCCATTTTCTGTAGGCTGTTTTTGAACCCAGTGAACGACGGGTAATTTTGCTAGTATATATATATATATATATATATATATATATATATATATATATATATATATATATGTGTGTTTATGTGTATGTATGTATGTATGTATGTATGTATGTATGTATGCGTGTGCGTTGTATGAGTTTTTTCTTCATAAGTTCTGGAACGACTGAACCTATCTTTTGCAAATTTTACATTAAAGTAACTCATATTTCTGGCAGTGTTCTTAGATATGTTTTCTACAGAAATTCATCCGATACGTATCGAAAATCGAAAAAATCCCATTTTAAAAATAGTCTTTCTTCTCTTATGCATTAAAAATAATTTTTACTGGGGAATATTTTACGTTACACTGGTTTTATATCAAATATTCCTATGTGAAAATTCTTCTTTTCATCTCTAAGAGAGGAAAGACTATTTTTAACATTACCAATCCCAAATATCAGCTGACGTGATATTGTAAACAAACACGGACGGAATTTGATGAACAACATTATCACAATAATTTTTTACATTTTTTTTTTTTTTTTTTTGCGAATTAGTCCACCGGCAAATTATTCCTCGTAATATATAATAATCAATAGCTGATTAATTTTATAATAATACATACGCAATCTGCATAAATAAAAATATCATGTTTAAGCATATTGTATCACCAGGCAATGCCGAGCTTTTCCAACCGGAGGACAGTTAGTTGGTTTTCTCAACATCACAGACACGTGGTCTCTTATCTAACATTGGACTTTTAAGTTGATTGGGCTAAGAATTTTCATTTACAAATTACACTGGGTAACAAAAAAATATTTTTGAAAATCGTCCCGGGTTTTCTAGCTGAATTAGACTAATTTTGATGCCCTGAGTCCGAAAATGATCTTAGTTTTGCTCAATCAGGTCAGGTTTTTTTGCTACAGAATTTTTTAAAAAATCGATTTTTCGTAAAAAAAAAGAAAATTTCTGCGGATCATCAGCTGAGAAACACCTGACGATTTTTTCCGATTTTTTTTCAAGAAATAAAAGTCAACATATCCAAATTCATTCAGTTTTTATTTAGTCCATCAAATTTGATCAGCATAATTATCATCAAATTTGATAAGCATAATTATCATCAAATTTGATAAGCATAATTATCATCAAATTTGATAAGCATAATTATCATCAAATTTGATAAGCATAATTATCATCAAATTTGATAAGCATAATTATCATCAAATTTGATAAGCATAGTTATCATCAAATTTGATAAGCATAATTATCATCAAATTTGATAAGCATAATTATCATCAAATTTGATAAGCATAATTATCATCAAATTTGATAAGCATAATTATCATCAAATTTGATAAGCATAATTATCATCAAATTTGATAAGCATAGTTATCATCAAATTTGATAAGCATAATTATCATCAAATTTGATAAGCATAATTATCATCAAATTTGATAAGCATAGTTATCATCAAATTTGATAAGCATAGTTATCATCAAATTTGATAAGCATAATTATCATCAAATTTGATAAGCATAATTATCATCAAATTTGATAAGCATAGTTATCATCAAATTTGATAAGCATAATTATCATCAAATTTGATAAGCATAATTATCATCAAATTTGATAAGCATAATTATCATCAAATTTGATAAGCATAGTTATCATCAAATTTGATAAGCATAATTATCATCAAATTTGATAAGCATAATTATCATCAAATTTGATAAGCATAATTATCATCAAATTTGATAAGCATAATTATCATCAAATTTGATAAGCATAGTTATCATCAAATTTGATAAGCATAGTTATCATCAAATTTGATAAGCATAATTATCATCAAATTTGATAAGCATAATTATCATCAAATTTGATAAGCATAGTTATCATCAAATTTGATAAGCATAATTATCATCAAATTTGATAAGCATAATTATCATCAAATTTGATAAGCATAATTATCATCAAATTTGATAAGCATAATTATCATCAAATTTGATAAGCATAGTTATCATCAAATTTGATAAGCATAGTTATCATCAAATTTGATAAGCATAATTATCATCAAATTTGATAAGCATAATTATCATCAAATTTGATAAGCATAATTATCATCAAATTTGATAAGCATGATTATCATCAAATTTGATAAGCATAATTATCATCAAATTTGATAAGCATAATTATCATAATATTAGTATAAGTATGAGCGTAGTCCGCCATCATGACTGCGTCCCACCTCCCCTGGTACCTCTCCTCCATTTGGCGCATGTTCTGATGGCACCTTTCTCCCTGCTCGTCGCTCATCGCTCCAAGGTTTTCAGGAAACTTCTCCATGTATGAGAACAGGAAGTGCATCTTTATACTCATCAAACACCCGAGTTTTTGGAAGGCCTCTATCATGCTGCTGATGAGTCTGGTGTGGTTTGCTGCCTTCGTGTTCCCCAGGAGGTTGTTCACCACCTGCACAGACGATTTCCACGCGGCGCACTCTAGGGTGTCATGGAGTTTTGGAACTCTGTGTCCTTTATGAGCTGTCGTATCTGTGGACCATCGAAAATGCCGGCCTTCAGCTTCTCAATGGTCAGTCGAGGAAAGGCTCAGCACAGGTAGTTGAAGCACCCCCCATCCTGGTCCAGAGCGCACATGAACTATTTCATTAACCCAAGCTTCATATGTAGCGGCGGGATCAATATCTTCTCCCGGTCAACAAGAGGTTCATTTATGATGTTTTTCGCCCCAAGTACTAACTGCTCTCGTGCCGGCCACTCTTTCTTTACATAGTGCTGGGCTCTGTCTCGACTGTCCCACATACATATAAAGCATGGATACTTTTTGAACCCGGACTGCTGATTAAGTAGAAAGTTCACCATCTTTAAGTCGACGCAGATGATCCATTTGTGCTGCTCATATTGGATTTTGTCGAGCACGTACTTCACTGCTTCATATTTCTCTTTGAGAGTTATGGAATGCGCAAGAGAGATTGAGGCGAACTGGTTCCCATTGTGGAGGAGCACACACTTCAAAGAGCGCTTGCAGCTGTCAATAAAGAGTCGCCAATCTCTCGGATCGTATTGAGGAGTGCCGAGTATAACAAGAAGACCGGCGATATCTCAGCAGTACACGAGGTCTTCCTCCTGGCAGAAGTAGCCCATGTAATCCTCATGCCTTCTACAAAAGAAAGTGATACGCGCGTCCTTGTCAAGTAGATTTTTCTCTTTGAGTCTGGAGGCCAACAGCTCGGAGGAAGTCTTCGACAAGCTGAGATCCCAAACCGGATCATTAAGCTCACATTGTGAAAAGAGCTGCGGACCATCTTGTGCTTCATACTCGAACTCTTCTGTATACCCTTGCTTGTCTGTAGTGGTGGCCTCGTCGTCGCTGCTGGGAAGCTGTGTGAACGATGGTACAGGAATTTCTTCGCAGAAAGATGCAGCTGAGTGTCAGACAATGAAATTTAGAATCAATTAGATTGGCTAAGGGTTAATTAAGTAAATTTTGAATTATATTTTATTTATATATTCCTATGGAGTAATGGTGAGACAGGTATTGATTTGATTGGCTAATTGTGGTATTCCTTTTATTGTTCTAAAAACCCGATGAATTCGAAAAAGGAAAATAAACAAGTATAAGTTGAATCACCCATTTACCGCTCTTTAAATACGCTCATACTGAAACATAGACAGTTAATAAATTAGTACTAGGATTTATAGCCACTGAATATGCCATAATTGTACTATTTTCTCAGAGACACGAACCCGCATAACAAAACCGGCATGCACAAACTTCCACGTCTAAACACACACTGAGCACACAATGAGTTAATTTAAGGCAAAGGCAATGAATGTTAAGGTAATGAGAATATGAGAGAGAATCTGAGGCAATATTGTCACTACGGAGTCTTTGGGAAGAATGACGCAAATTTGCTAAAGTATAACCCTCGGTAGCCTAAATTCACACAAAAATATATTAAATATTAAATAAATTCTATACATATTTATACACATAAATTTATGATAAACACAAATATATCAATTATTTATAATATTATTCGTGTCTGTGCATTGTAATTCGATATATTCTTCAAGAAAAATATGATTGAACTCAAAACCCCTGATATTAGCATATGTATAGCTCGTCAGGTAGGCCTATGGCTGTATCTCAAAAAGTTGACTTGATATTCGGACTCAGAACACCAAAATTAGTCTAAATCAGCTGAGAAACCTCTGACGTTTTTTTTTGCTGTTACCCAATGTTATTGTTTAGTTGAAGAAACCCCTAAAAAGGTCAACCTTTATCATTTATTTTATAGCGAAGTTTTACTTGTCAGTTGAAGCCCTGATCCAGATTACATAAATTAACCCTTTGAACGATCACAACGAGCGGACACACGAAAACACTCGTCCAGAGCTACGTTAATTGCCCACACACAATGGATAAAGAACATGTATTGCCAGGGTAAACAAATCGAGAGAGATGCATGAGTAACCTACAACTTAGCTTTAATCTCTGTAAATCATTGAAAGCACGAACTTGTCTTCGTGCCAATTTTCTATTAATTATTATATTGTACCCAATATATAGTACTGATTTTCAAAGTTTAAAAAATGACTTGGTTGTCATCAGTTAGTGTCGAAATTAAAGTATTCAGCTTTCAAGCGGTATTGGCTAAGAACAGACAAATATATAACCTTTATAAATTAACGTAATTTTACGTATGCATAGAGGAGCAATTAAACTTGATTTACATCTGCCAATTTATTTTTACCAACCAAAAACCGAATCGAATTAGTTTCATAGGTACAAACCACCTATATATCAAGGTTCAAGTCTTTAGACTAAAAATTGACAGAGTAGTGTGATAAAGATCGTTCTGTATACACACATGCACTCAGACAGAAAGGTCACTTTATATATATATATATATATATATATATATATATATATATATATATATATATACAGACATCTTTTTTGTTTTGTTGTAATTTCTCCATTTTTCGTATGGTCGTTCTAATATCTCGGTCGAACATACGTAAAAATGTTCCATAGTTGTTTTCATTCATCTGTTATTTTTTGTTTGTTTTTTCATTCATCTGTTATTTTTTGTTGTTTTTTCATTCATCTGTTATTTTTTGTTGTTTTTTCATTCATCTGTTATTTTTTGTTTGTTTTTGCAAGTACTTTCAACTGATTTTCTTCAGTTGTTTTCGGAAAGTTTTTCATTACTGTTTCGTTTAAAATGCTTTCGTTTAGATGCTTTTATATACTCCAGTTCAAATAACATATAAATTGCTTAAAATAGTGAAGCATCTCGTGTGTATAAAAATGTTTTAACGTGTTATGACGTGGCTAAAATAAATGTACAATGGTTTAAAAGTGTGATTTACAAAATGGTATGGAAGTTACAGTTTTTATTTAATTAATTTATAAATTTACATTACCACACACACACACACACACACACACACACACACACACACACACATATATATATAGATAGATAGATAAATAGATATACATATGTAACTATAGGTGCACAGACACATATATAATTATTATTATTATTATTATTATTATTATTATTATTATTATTATTTATGTAAATATAGTCATATCTTGCTACGAGGTGCAGGAAAGAAAAAAATTCCATGACTGGCAAAAAGCAAAATCAAAGTTCTTTTCCTTCATGCCAGTCATGGCATTTTTTTTTCTCCTCAAAATTTAAAAAGGCTTGAAACCTTTTTAATTTTTGTATTTTAATTTTTCATGCCTGACGAAATCAAATATCTCTGAAGCGGTCTGCACATCGTAGCAAAACATAACTATATTTACATAAAGAATAATAAAAAAGATATATTTTGCTCTCTTTGATTGAGCACTATCAACGATCCTTGTTGAAATTCAATTATTCTTAATTTTTGGATAGCTTTCTCCCTGTAATACACCCCCCACACACACACTCACTATATATATATATATATATATATATATATATATATATATATATATATATATATTGGATGATTACGTATCCAAGCTCCAAGCACTTTAAAATGTTATTACCGTTTTAAAAATTTACATTGTTAATTTCTTCAGTTAAGGCCTTCAATAAGGTATGGCATTAGGGTCTACTTCACAAGATTTCCAGCTACGGTATAACTGGAAATGTTTTCTCAATTGTTAAATCATTTCTCTCTGATAGACTCATAAGAGTAGTGGTTGATGGGCAGAAATCAGAGGCCCACAGTATTAATGCTGGAGTCCATCAGGGGTCCATCCTGGGCCCAACTCTCTTCCTGATCTACATTAATGATCTCCCAAAACAAATACTTAAATCATTCATTGACATCTATGCTGATGACACAACCATCTATGGCAACACATCAAAGGCCGTAAATGACAAAGTTCTCTCTGATTCTCTCTCCTCTGATCTTGAGCACGTGGTACAGTGGGGGAAGATGTGGCTGATCACTTTTAATGCATCCAAAAACCAAGCTTCTATCTTTACATCATCAATGCTCTGATCCCCATCTGGCATCAATTGAAATGGACGGCTCTCGTCTTGGGGAGAATCCATGTTTTGATAAGCTCCTGGGCTTCAACTTTACTCCTGATCTGAAATGGAACACGTACATCAGGTCTGTTGCCAAGGACGCTGGGAAAATGGTGGGATCCTTCTACCACTCCAGAAGATATCTCACTGCTGATGCAATTCTCTATCTGTATAAAAGCCAAGTACGTCCAAGGATGGAGTACTGCTGCCACATCTGGGCAGGAGCTGCTAAAAACAGCCTATCCTGCCTTGATAGAGTACAAAATTGACTTTGTAGCTTAGTGGGGGATACCCTTTTCTCTTCCCTGCAGCCTCTCTCCCACAGAAGAGACGTTGCGAACCTGTCTTTGTTTTATCGTTATTTCCATGGCAAGTGCTCGTCTGAACTCCAATCTCTCGTCCCCACCTCGCCAATCTTTCATGAGAAACACCCGTCTGGCTGAAACTACTGTCAATAATTTTCCCCACTCCTTATCTTATGTAGATTCCATGAGCAGAGCTTCTTTCTCAGAAGTGCACGACTGTGGAACTCTCTTCCGTTTGCCTGTTTCCCACCTGACTACAACTTGGATGTCTTCAAGTCCAACATAAACAAATTCCTGACAAACCGCCCGCTTAAGGAAGACACTGTATCAAATCTCCAATACTAATGATTACTACAATACTATCTCATTGATTACTGTACACGCAATAACCCTTATCCCTAAGTGGCTTCTGGGCCTTGATAAGTGGTGACCTCCATGTAAAAAAAAAAAAATGACACTACCAAAGCGAGGCACCATGACACAAGTAAATTAGCGAAAGGATCGGCATTTCTAATAATTTTCTAATCTTCACAATCAACTGCCTGCATATCTCGACAAATCCGAAATTTGTTGTAAGACTTCAAGAATCTGCATTAATTTAATAAGAAGAGTTCGATTCTGTACAAGTCCAAAAAATCAGAACAACATCGATACTGTTTCTATTAATTTATTTATTGCGGACTATTATTCTCATCTTTATTAGTTGCTGTTTCACGACGTTTCGGCCAACTATTCCTCTGGCTTTCGTCAGATGGTAACCGCGACAGATAGGAACTTCAAATCTCCTAACTGCATTCTCAGCAATCACTGCCATCCGTAGTTGTTGTCGTTTCACCACGTTTTGGCCAAGTAAGCCTCAGGCCGGCTTTGGGTAGGATTGAAACTGCTATCTTCAGACAATTCTCACCTGGAACCGTAGAGATTTAACGTCTCTATCAATTGCATCACGAGCCCCGAATGGCGATCAAGGTTGGATTTTTTGATGTTATGAATCCACGTTTATTTATTATCTGATCTTCCATGGTCGTGAACGTACCAAATGGTATATATATATTATTTTAATTGGAATGCATTATTGAGATGAGTATTATTTATTCATTTATTTATTGTGGACTATTATTCTCATCTTTATTAGTTGTTGTTACCACCTGACGAAGGCCAGAGGAATAGTTGGCCGAAACATTGTGAAACAACAACTAATAAAGATGAGAATAATAGTCTGCAATAAATAATATTGATAGCGTTGATTTCAAATACAAAGGGCATCTATAGTTGGTCTGTTGTCTCCCAGGAAAGACAGACATAAACAGAGGCTGTAGACATAGCCGTTCAAATAAACGTTCACTTTTAATTGACTTTGAAACCGACGGTATCAATGTTGTTTTGATCTTCTGTAACACATAAGTAAAGATTGTAGCCTTATTTTTTTTTCTTAGTAATCAGGTACTCTGCTGGGGTTCACATCACTAACCTTATACAAATGTATACTAGCAGGGAGATACGACGTTGCCTGAGATTGAATGAGGATCAATGAATGGTCCACACTTCCAATACTTTTATTGTCATTGAAATCAGTGAAATTGGCCATCTTTCGATTAAATCTATAGTGATCCACCGCGGTGTACTGGGAAGAAGATTCACATGTCACAGTGATGTCGTCCACAACATAGTCCACAATGTAGTCCATAATGTAGTCCACAATGTAGTCCACAATACATTGTAGTCTATCTTGCACTGTATATAACCTAGTGTTGATTTTATAAAATTATTTCTATGTAATGGTTAAAATTAAAGTTTAAAATGCTTAAGTCAAGTATCATGCTTCAGTTATGCTCTAAACGGAAACATTCATTTCGAATGCGCCCCTGTCTTATCAAAAAACCTACTGTTGATTTTACACGGCGGGCCCTGCTGCTTGTACGATGATAAAACTTCTCATATGCACTTGTGATGTTAGGCCGTTCAAAATCCGATTGTTCGTTCTTTAATTAGATCTTTTCATTTATCATTTATCATTTTTGATACTTATCGGAGGCATTCCGACACAAAACCTATCTAAGAACACTCCCAGCACATAAAGTACATTTGTGTGAAATGTTAGAAAATGAGCCCAGTCGCTTCGGAGTCTTTAGGGATTTCTCTCTCTCTCTCTCTCTCTCTCTCACACACACATTATATATATATATATATATATATAAGTAGAGATAATACAATCCTAAACCTGTCATGTAAGTAGATAATATGAGTATTTCGCATCAACTTTTTTTTGCATAAAATCATGCATCCCGAAAGAAAAAAAAGCGGGGGGGGGGGTTGATAGTGCTTGTGCAGTTTATAGACTGTGCTATTTCTGAGACTGAATTGTTAAGTTTATATTCAATTATTTACGGTATCGTTTGTTTATTAAATTGTTAGGTGGAAGTACAGAATAATTAAAGAGCTTTCACGTTTTCATAATTCTTTTTTTCAATCCAAACAAAGCATATTCCGAGTTGGAACGTAAGAGGTTACTATTTGGGATCGTGTCTAACAGGAAACTGGAGAGTTGGGCAACGTGATATTTGTTCACATTACATTTAGATATTAAGAATGGCTTTATAAATAATAACGTTTTTATTTCAGCACCGTCCTTAAACTGTGCGAATACGAAAGTGATTATTTTAAATTTTTTTTCATATATTCTGGTACTTCAAACAAAAATTCTACCAAATTGTTTTTTTTTTTCTTAAATTAAAAAATTTTTTTTGACCCTAACTTAATCCTAAACTAACCTAGTTTTAGTTCGACAAAAGTCGGTTTAGTTCGGTTCATTTTCTGTAGAAATGGCTTAGTATATGAAAATTTTTGGCACTTGTACAGTTTTGTCAAGACATTAAAAAAATGAAAATTTTGAAAAAAGGTTATATTGTACGTATCCGTTTTGGACTGAAGATCTCCGAAAAAAAATATTTCATTTAATTTGATCGAGTAGTTTTTTTTTTACAGCAGAAAAACACGTTCTTATGATAGCGCGTTGAAGTCAGCCATTGTGAAATTTGCTGAAGCTGAACAACATGCCACGGGGAGATAACTCAATGTAAAGCGCCGACACTCCCTCCCCATCTTTAATTCTAGCTTTTCTTCCTAAAAATCGAACCTTTTGCTCAGTATCATAACAAAGGTCTTCGATAAGGTATGGCATAAAGGCCTACTTCACAAGATCTCCAGCTACGGTATAACTGGAAATATTCTCTCAATCATTAAATCATTTCTCTCTGATAGGCTCATAAGAGTAGTGGTTGATGGACAAAAATCAGAGGCCTGCAGTATTAATGCTGGAGTCCCTCAAGGGTCCATCCTGGGCCCAACTCTCTTCCTGATCTACATCAATGATCTCCCTAAACGCATACTTAAATCATTCATTGATATCTATGCTGATGACACGACCATCTACAGCAACACATCAAAGGCTGTAAATGACAAAGTTCTCTCTGATTCTCTCTTCTCTGATCTCGAACGAGTGGTTCAGTGGGGGAAGACGTGGCTGGTTACCTTTAATGCATCTAAAACCAAACTCCTATCTTTACATCATCAACGCTCTGATCCCCATCTGGCATCAATTGAAATGGATGACTCTTGTCTAGGAGAAGCCCCATGTTCTGACAATCTTCTGGGCTTGACCTTCACTCCTGATCTGAAATGGAACACGTACATCAAGTCTGTTGCCAAGGTCACTGGAAAGATGGTGGGATCCTTCTACCGCTCCAGCAGATATCTCACTACTGATGCAATTCTCTATCTATATAAAAGCCAAGTACGTCCAAGGATGGAATACTGCTTCCATATCTGGGCAGGAGTTGCTAAAAACAGCCTATCCTGCCTTGACAGAGTACAAAATAGAATTCGTGGCTTAGTGGGGGATGCCCTTTTCTCTTCCTTGCAACCTCTCTCCCACAGAAGAGACGTTGCAAGCCTATCTCTGTTTTATCGTTATTTCCATGGCAGGTGCTCGTCTGAACTCCAATCTCTCGTCCCCCCTCGCCAATCTTTTACAAAAAACACCAGTCTAGCTGAATCCACTGTCAAAAACTTTCCCCACTCTTTATCTCTGCCTAAATCAAAACGTAAATTCCATGAACAAAGCTTCTTTCTTAGAACTGCACACCTGTGGAACTTTGTTCCGTCTGCCTGCTTCCCTCCTGACTATAACTTGGATGTCTTCAAGTCCAACGTAAACAAATTCCTGATGAACCGCCCCCATAAGCAGATACTCTAAAATATCCACACTAACGTACTGTACTTACAATAACCCTTATCCCTGAATGGCTTCCGGGCCTTGATCACATTCACCACCTTGTAAAAAAAAAATTGTTTTTTCGATGTAAAAAAAAACAAACAAACTACTTGATGAAATTAAGTGAATTTTTTTTTCGGAGAACTTCGTTTCATAACGGATACGTGAAATATAACCTTTTTTCGACATTTTCATTTTTTAATGTCTTGACTAAACTTTACAAGTACCGAATTTGTAATTGCTATCCCGCTCTCCCAGTTCAATATGTGTTGTACATTTCTACATCGGATGCTGCTCAGGAAATGGGGTTATCATTATAACTCAGTTAAAACAGGAAAGTGAACATCCTTTCTAGAAACTAAAATGAGACTTTTTTATTGTTGGAGGTGAGGGTCTATTAATTTAAAAAAAAAAATGTTTTTCATCTTTTTACTGTGGGGATATTTTCGGTCCAATTAAATTTAAGACAAAACGTAAAATGCCATTTTTATTATTTAACCAGGTAAGGTGAACGATAAATTTCCCTAATTTTCTTTTATTGGATTTTAATGCTTAAACTAAAAATTTCTTCCAATAAAAATGACTACATTTTGTAAATCATCTTGATAAATTAAAGTTTCTGTAAAAAAAAAAGAAAAAAAATGCTTAAAATAAGTTAGTACTTCTGCAGAACACGAACGAAGTAAAACCGAATCTTGCCGAAGCAATTTTCCGTAATCAACCGGAAACAAACGAAGCAATTTATGAATTGGAAGATGCAAAATAAATGTTGAATTAAAGACAACGTCAATCTAAAATGAATTTAACAACGTTAACAGTGACTTTTTCATCTCCCGAAGGATTAATTGAATTTGGCCAATAAAAAACAAAAGAAAAAAAAAACGGTGCTTGTATTAGATATAAAAAAAGTGCATAAAACAAAACTTTTACGAAATTACGTGTTATGTCAAAATTAGTAAAATTGCCAAAAATTACGAAAAATGACTGAGTAGAAAACTAATTATAAAAAGACTTAACGAATGCAGTTTTATCGGGTTTTCCATTGCGACCAATTCCGTAAAACCAACTGACTTATCTCCCTTTTTTTAGAACTTCCGCAATTTCAAATTCGAAAATAACGGCCGAGAAACTCTGTCTCTACTATTATATAAAAGGAACTTTGTATGTGTGAAGTGTGTGGGGGAATTCGTTCCCTATGGACTCCGGAAGGGCTGGGCCGATTTTTATGAAATTTATCACAAATATATTTTATATATCCGGCAGTGTTTTTAGATTTTTTTTTTATTGGAATGTCTTCGATAAGTACAGATAATCGAAAAAATCCGATTACCCCCCCCCCCGACGATTTTGATCAAAATTAGCACCTGATACAGTCTAACATCACAGTTGCATTTGAGAAGTTTTATTACCACGCAAGCAGAAAGACCCGGCATGTAAAATCAATCATAGGTGTGGGAGTTGAAAACTCCCAGCCTAACTCGATTGTCGCCCTTTAACTCAGAAGAGCAACCTAGCTACGTCACTTCCTCTTCCCCATATTTCTTCCTTTTTCGCGTCGGACCTTTGAACAGTCAAGATGTAACAAACACCGGTCTAGTGGCAATGGCCCACCACAATACTCCTGGCTACCGCCAGCCTCTCACAAGTAAATTTACTCATCTCTCAATGAACTCTCATTCTTTCTATCGCTTCTTCATGTATATTTATGTAAATAAATTGCATTTCCTTTGCTGATATATAACGGTATGTTTTCGTCCTCATTATGAAACCTTTTGTCTTTTCAATTCCTCTACCATTAAATAC
Organism: Euprymna scolopes; assembly: GCF_053919585.1. Lineage (NCBI taxonomy): Eukaryota > Metazoa > Mollusca > Cephalopoda > Sepiida > Sepiolidae > Euprymna > Euprymna scolopes. The sequence continues at coordinate 5,212,450 of NC_136502.1, forward strand.
ATCCACCATTATACACACATGGGGACGGGCTCATCTATCACACAGCAGACCATCCTGTCCCCAACTTAGGTTTTTTGATAGGACAATGGTTGTTCCAAATGCATGTTTCTGTTTAGAATACAATTGAACCATGATACTTGACTTTTGCATTTTAAATTTTAATTCAATCCATTATATATATATATATATATATATATATATATATATATATATATATATATATATATATATATATATATATATATATATATATAATAGTGTTGGGACGATTAATCCGAATACGAATGGGAAATCGGAAAAATCAGAATATTTGAGGGTATCGGAGTCGGTATCGGAATCGAAAAAAATTGTACCAATTTTCCGATGCCAAAACGATTATTTTAATTGTTTTTTTTATTTGATTTTGTTTAAAGTAAAATCTTCCATTGCTGATAATAATGACAAAATAATAAATATTTATTGATTTTAAAATGCCAGTGAAGCTTAAATCGATAGATCGTCCCCCACAAGTATATTTTTACGTTTAGAAAAATATTTGCACATTACACATATGTGTTTTTACGCTAATGAGAGAAAACTACAACTATATAGTTAAATATTTAGAAATTTATAACGATAACAGGGAATTTAAACGGAAGTTATAAAAATAAAACGGAATTAAATACGGAATTTATGAAGGTAATAAGAAATTTAATACGAAATTTACGAAGATAATAAGGATTTTAATACGAAATTTATAAAGATACTAGGGAATTTAATACGAAATTTATAAAGATAATAGGGAATTTAATACAGAATTTATAAAGATAATAGGGAATTTAGTACGGAATTTATGAAGATAATAGGGAATGTAACACGGAATTATAAAAATAATACGGAATTTAATACAGAATTTATAAAGATAAAAGGGAATTTAGTACGGAATTTATAAAGATAATAGGGAATTTAGTACGGACTTAAGAAAGATAAAAGGGAATTTAATACGGAATTTATAGAGATAATAGGGAATTTAATACGAAATCGATAAGGATAAAACGGAATTTAATAAAAAATTTTTAAAGATAATAGTGAATTTAATACGGAATTTATAAAGATAATAGGGAATTAAATACCGAATTTATAAAGATAATAGGGAATTTAAAACGGAATTTATGAAGATAATAACGAATTTAATACGGAATTTATAATGATAATAGGGAATTAGGTACGGAATTTATGAAGATAATAGGGAATTTAATACGAACTTTATAAAAGTTAAAAAGGAATTTAATACGGAATTTATAAAGATAATAGGGAATTTAATACGAAATTTATAAAGATAATAAAGAAGTTAACACGGAATTTATAAAGATAATACGGAATTTAATACGGATTTTATAAAGATAATAGGGAATTTAGTACGGAATTTATAAAGATAAAACAGAATTTCATAAAGAATTTATGAAGATAATTAGGAATTTAATACAGAATTTATAAAGATAATCGGTAATTTAATAAACAATTTATAAAGATAAAACGGAATTTAATACGGAATTTATAAAGATAATAGGGAAGATAAAACGAAATTTATAAAGACAATAACGAATTTAATACGGAATTTATAATGATAATAGGGAATTTGATACGGAATTTATGAAAATAATAGGGAATTTAATACGGAAAATATAAAGATAATACGGAATTTAATACAGAATTTATAAAGATAATAGGGAATTTAATAAAGAATTGATAAAGATAATAGGGAGTTTTATACGGAATTTATAAAGATAATAGGGAATTTAATACCGAATTTATAAAGATAATAGGGAATTTAGTACGGAATTTATAAAGATAATAGGGATTTAATACGGAATTTACAAAGATAATACGGAATTTAATACAGAATTTATAAAGATAATAGGGAATTTAGTACAAAATTTATGAAGATAATACGGAATTTAATAAAGAATTTATAAAGATAATAGGGAATTTAATACGAAATTTATAAAGATAATAGGAAATTATATACGGAATTTATAAAGATAATACGGAATTTAATAAAGAATTTATTCGGATAATAGGGAATTTATTACGGAATTTATAAAGAAATTAGGGAATTTAATAAAGAATTTATAAAGATAATAGGGAATGTAGTACGGAATTTATAAAGGTAATAGGGAGGTAAATACGGAATTTATAAAGATAATACGGAATTTAATACAGAATTTATAAAGATAATAGGGAATTTAATACGGAATTTATAAAGATAATAGGAAATTCAATACGAAATTTATAAAAATAATAGGGAACTTAATACGGAATTTATAAAGATAACAGGGAATTTAATACGGTATTTATAAATAGGGAATTTAATACGGATTTTATAAAGATAATAGGGAATTGAACACGGAATTTATAAAGATCATACGGAATTTAATACAGAATTTATAAAGATGATAGGGAATTTAATACGAAATTTATAAAGATAATAAGGAATTATATACGGCATTTATAAAGATAATAGGGAATTTAATAAAGAATTTATTCGGATAATAGGGAATTTAGTACGGAATTTATAAAGAAAATAGGAAATTTAATAAAGAATTACTAAAGATAATAGGGAATGTAGTACGGAATTTATAAAGATAATAGGGAGGTAAATACGGAATTCATAAAGATAATACGGAATTTAATACAGCATTTATAAAGATAATAGGGAATTTAATACGAAATTTATAAATATAATAAGGAAATTAATACGGAATTTATAAAGATACTACGGAATTTAATACGGAATTTATGAAGATAATAGGGAAATAAATACGAAATTTATAAAGATAAATCAGAATTTAATAAAGAATTTATAAAGATAATAGGGAATTTAATTAAGAATTTATAAAGATAATAGGGAATTCAATACAAAATTTATAAAGATAAAACGGAATTTAATACGGAATTTATAATGATTATAGGGAAGATAAAACGGAATTTATAAAGACAATAACGAATTTAATACAGAATTTTTAATGATACTAGGGAATTTAATACGGAATTTATGTAGATAATAGGGAATTTTATACGGAATTTATAAAGATAATACGGAATTTAATAAAGAATTTATAAAGATAATTAGGAATTTAATAAAGAATTGATAAAGATAATAGGGAGTTTAATACTGAATTTATAAAGATAATACGGAATTTAATACAGAATTTATAAAGATAATAGGGAATTTAGTACGAAATTCATAAAGAAAATAGGGAATTTAATAAACAATTTATAAAGATAATAGGGAATGTAGTACGGAATTTATAAAGATAATAGGGATTTAATACGGAAATTACAAATATAATACGGAATTTAATACAGAATTTATAAAGATAATAGGGAATTTAGTACGAAATTTATAAAGATAATATGGAATTTAATACGAAATTTATAAAAATACAACGGAATTTAAAAAAAGAATTTATACAGATATTAGGGAATTTAGTATGGGATTTATAAAGAAAATAGGGAATTTAAAATGGAATTTAAAAAGATAATAAGGAATTTAAAACGGAATTTATAAAGATAATAAGGAATATAGTACGGAATTTATAAAGATAATAGGGAATTTAATACAGAATTTATAAAGATAATAGGGAATTTAGTACGGAATTTATAAACATAATAAGTAATTTAAAGCGGAATTTATAAAGATAATACGGAATTTAATACAGAATTTATAAAGATAACAGGGAATTTTATACGGAATTCATAAGGATAATAGGGAATTAAATATGAAATTTACAAAGATAATAGGGAATTTAATACGGAATTTATAATGATAATAGGGAATGTACTACGGAATTTATAAAGATGATAGGGAATTTAATACAGAATTTATAAAGATAATAGGGAATTTAATACGGAATTTATAAAGATAATAGGTGATTTAATACGGAATTTATGATGATAATAGGGAATTTAATACGGAATTTATGAATATAATAGGGAATTTTATACGGAAATTATAAAGATAATACGGACTTTAATACAGAATTTATAAAGATAATACGGAATTTAATACGGAATTTATGAAGATAATAAGGAATTTAATACAAATTTTATAAAGATAATAGGGAATTTAGTACGGAATTTATGAAAAATTAGGGAATTTAATAAAGAATTTATAAAGATAATAGGGAATGTAGTACGGAATTTATAAAGATAATAGGGAATTTTATCCGGAAATTATAAAGATAATAGGGAATTTAACACGGAATTTATAAAGATAATAGGGAATTTAATAAAGAATTTATAAAGATAATTAGGAATGTAGTACGGAATTTATAAAGATAATAGGGAGCTAAATACGGTATTCATTAAGATAATACGGAATTTAATACATAATTTATAAAGATAATAGGGAATTTTATACGGAATTCATAAGGATAATAGGGAATTTAATACGAAATTTATAAAGATAATAGGGAATTTAATACGGAATTATAAAGATAATAGGGAATGTACTACGGAATTTATAAAGATAATAGGGAATTTAATACAGAATTTATAAAGATAATACGGAATTTAATACGGAATTATAAAGATAATAGGGAATTCAATACGGAATTTATGATGATAATAGGGAATTTAATACGGAATTTATGAATATAATAGGGAATTTTATACGGAAAGTATAAAGATAATACGGACTTTAATACAGAATTTATAAAGATAATAGGGAATTTAATACGGAATTTATGAAGATAATACGGAATTTAATACAAATTTTATAAAGATAATAGGGAATTTAGTATGGAATTTATGAAAAATTAGGGAATTTAATAAAGAATTTATAAAGATAATAGGGAATGTAGTACGGAATTTATAAAGATAATAGGGAATTTTATACGGAAATTATAAAGACATTAGGGAATTTAACACGGAATTTATAAAGATAATAGGGAATTTAATGAAGAATTTATTAAGATAATTAGGAATAATGTACGGAATTTATAAAGATAATAGGGAGCTAAATACGGTATTGATAAAAATAATACGGAATTTAATACAGAATTTATAAAGATAATAGAGAATTTAATACGAAATTTATAAAAATAATAGGGAAATTAATACGAAATTTATAAAGATAAAACAGAATTTAATGCAGAATTTATAAAGATAATAAGGAATTTTATACAGAATTTATAAAGATAATAAGGAATTTAATACAGAATTTATAAAGATAATAGGGAAATTAATACGAAATTTATAAAGATAAAACAGAATTTAATAAAGAATTTATAAAGATAATACGGAATATAATACGAAATTTATAAAGATAATAAGGAATTTAATACGAAATTTATAAAGATGAAACAGAATTTAATACGGAATTTATAAGGATAATACGGAATTTAATACAGAATTTATAAAGATAATACGGAATTTAATACGGAATTTATAAAGATAATAGGGAATTTAATACGAAATTTATAAAGATAAAACAGAATTTAATAAAGAATTTATAAAGATAATAGGGAATTTAATACAGAATTTATAAAGATAATAGGGAATTTAATACGAAAATTATAAAGATAATACGGTATTTAATACGGAATTTCTAATGATAATAGGGAAGATAAAACGTAACTTATAAAGACAATAACGAATTTAATACGGAAGTTATGAATATAATAGGGAATTTAATACGGAATTTAGTAAGATAATAGGGGATTTAATACGGAATTTATAAAGATAATACGGAATTTAATAAAGAATTTATAAAGACAATAGGGAATTTAATACGGAATTTATAAAGATAACAGGGAATTTAATACAGAATTTATAAAGATAATAGGGAATTTAGTACGAAATTCATAAAGAAAATAGGGAATTTAATAAACAATTTATAAAGATAATAGGGAATTTAGTACGGAATTTTTAAAAATACAACGGAATTTAAAAAAGAATTTATACAGATAATAGGGAATTATAAATAAAATAGGGAATTGAAAACGGAATTTATAAAGAAAATAGGGAATTAAAAACGGAATTTATAAAGATAATAAGGAATATAGTACGGAATTTATAAAGATAATAGGGAATTTAGTACAGAATTTATAAAGATAATAGGGAATTTAGTACAGAATTTATAAAGATAATAAGGAATTTAAAGCGGAATTTATAAAGATAATAGGAAAGTTTATACGGAATTCATAACGATAATAGGGAATTTAATACGAATTTATAAAGATAATAGGGAATTTAATACGGAATTTATAAAGATAATAGGGAATGTAGTACGGAATTTATAAAGATAATAGGGAATGTAATACAGAAATTATAAAGATAATAGGGAATTGAATACGGAATTTATAAAGTTAATAGGGATTTAATACGGAATTTATAATGATAATAGGGAATTTAATACGGAATGTATGAAGATAATTGGGAATTTTGTACGGAATTTATAAAGATAATACGGAATTTAAAACGGAATTTATAAAGATAATAGGGAATTTTAAACGGAGTTTATAAAGATAATAGGGAATTTAGTACGAAATTTACAAAGATAATAGGTGAGTTAATACGAAATTTATAAAGATAATAGTTAATTTAATACGGAATTTATAAAGATAATAGGGAATTTAAAACGGAATTTATAAAGATAATAACGAATTTAGTACGGAATTTATAATGATAATAGGGAAGTTTAAAAGGAATTTATAAAGATAATAACGAATTTTATACGGAATTACTAATGATAATAGGGAATTTAATACGGAATTTATGAAGATAATAGGGAATTTAATACGAAATTTATAAAGATAATACGGAATTTAATACGGAATTTATAAAGATAATACGGAATTTAATACAGAATTTATAAAGATAATAAGGAATTTAATACGGAATTTATAAAGATAATACGGAATTTAATAATATTTCTTCCCTATAATCATTATAAATTCCGTATTAAATTCCGTTTTATCTTTATTAATTTTGTATTAGATTGTATTAAATTCCCTATTATATATGCATATATATATATATATATACATTTATAAATATATATGTATATAGAGAGAAATAAAAAGGAGCAAACCGTATTATGTGTTCACCAACTTTTCGTCTTTATTTCGAGACTTCCTCTGTATGAAATAAAGACGAAACGTTGATGAATACATGATACGGTTTGTTCCTTTTTATTTCTTTATTTTGTCGGAATACTATTTCCATATTTCTTCAGCATATATATATATATATATATATATATATATATATATATATATATATATACACATATATATACATATATATACATATTATTTATATACATATTTACATATATACACACATTATGTATATACATATATACATATATATATACATATATATAAACACATATATATACATATATACACATATATACATGTATATATATAAATATGCCATATTTTTGTCGAATATTAATCGTTAATCTATATAATTATTAAACTGTGTGACCTTTGCTTGCTTGCATCTTGTCTTCGAGGAGCGGTCAATTCCATCTTTTAAAACAGACATGGATGGTGAATTCATATATATATATATATATATATATATATATATATATATATATATATATATATATGGGGGTGTATAATATTTTTATTTATATGAACAAAGATTACATAGCCGCTACACTGAACATGCTAATGTTTCGACAAGTTGGTTTGTAAGAAACTAAAAGTAACTCGTCAGGCGACGTAAAAAAGTTTATTTGCCACCGAATGCATCTGGTTTAAAGATAGAAGAAGTGAAATATATTTTTATTTATAAAAATAAAATATTAAAACGTTAAAATATAAGTGTGCGGGTTACATTCAGCGACATTTTAGACTCAAAATAGAAGGCGATAAGGAGAACGAGAATTTCAAAACTTAACAGGATAAATGGAAAGAGTGGAAAAGATAAAAAGGGAAAGGAAAAGAACAATAAAAAAGAAAAAAGGAAAAGAAAAAAGAAAAGAAAAAAGAAAGAACAGAAAGACGGAAAAAGAATGAAGGGTTCAGCATGATTACAGTACTATAAGGAATGTGAGGAGGTGAAAACATTAGAAATCAACAAGTTTTTTTTTATATATATATTAATGACGGTTTGTGAAGAATACAAAATACTCACCGGTTATTTTTTTTTATTATTAATTATCAAAATAAAAATAAGTAGTTAAAAACAAATATGACACAAATAAATGTTACTAAAGGCAAGTTACTCTTCTACCTTCCTGGATAATTTTTTTTATTTGTGTGTGTGTGTGTGTGTGTTTAAATATATTTTAACGTGTTTGTTACCTTTGAATTTTCCACGATGACAAACAATTGCTTTCTGATGGAAAGCAAACATAATGTTCATACAAAACGATAAGTGATATTCTGACGTAGTTCGGTCAAAAACGACTGTTAAATGTGACATGCTGACTTGCAATGCAGTCGTGCAATTAATATAAATGAGCTAAAACCCAAATCTGGCAGTTCTTGTCGAAAGCATAACACGTCCATAAACTCGTTTTGACTGATTGTAAAGTTGAGTTGTCTGAAGTAGCAGAAGAGTTAAAGATACCAACGGCGCATGTTCACCATTTTTCATGAATATTTCGCAATAAGAAAGCTGATTTCAAAGTGATTGTCGCCTTTGCTCACATTCGATCAAAAACAACAATGCGTCGGCAATTCATCGCGTTGTTTGTAACTGTTTCAACGCAACCGGAACGATGTTTTTCATCGATATGTAACAATGGATAAAACATGGGCACACTACTTCAGTTTCGAGTTAAATCGACAGTCAGCTGAATGGACAGCAGCATGTTAAGTCGTCCAAAGTGACTAAAAATGTAAACATCAGCAGGTAAGGATTTGGTCCTCTGTATTTTAAGATGAGAAAGTATTGTGTTTAGTGTTTACTTTGGAAAAGGAAGAACCATCAATCACAAGTATTATATAGCATTAATAACTTGTTTTAAAGAAATTGTCTCGCAAATAAAGTTACAAATAAAGAAGATAAAAATGCCCTTTCACCAAGACAATGCACCATGTCACAGCAATTATTGATATTGAATATCTTTATAGATTTTGCCCCATGAGTAATCTTGGAAACCGGGGCATATTTTTTTAGGTAAAAAGACAAATCGTTTACAAAATAAAAAAATAAAATGTGCATTTTTGAGACGCGTCAGAATCCGTTTATCATGTAAATAAATAATCGCCTAAAAGATGTGTTTTAGGTTTTTTTTTTAATTTTTTTTTTTTACCTTAGCGTTAACATTGTTATGATAAAGTCATATTAAACATTTTAAAATGCTTAAAGTCATTTCGGTTATTTAAATTACTATTCGTCTCAGTTTTGTTGTTGTTTTCATAACGTTTTAGCCGTTGTAACGTCCGATGTTTTTTCTGATCCACCTTTTCGACTTTTTTTAACCTATTCAAAATTTTGAATTATCCAAACAACATGATATTAATACTGGTGTGAACCAACGATCCTTTGACTTTTATTGTTCCTGATATTCATAAATACCCTCCCCCCCCCGATGAAATTCTGTTTCAGATGGGCATGTTTGTTGATGACATCACGTTCTGGACCAAACATGTAGGAAAACCGAATCGGCACATGATTATTGATTATTGATTAAATGATTATTTCATAGAATAAACTGTCCTTTTCAGGACATTTTCTTTTCTAGTTGGTCAAGGTGTTATTCAAACTCAGTGCAAATGTTCGGAGAAGTAGCAAAGCAGGAACTCAATATCAACGTTCAATTATTTCTTCTACATTTTCATCTCTTTTAATTTCCGTTTTCAATCCTTATTTTTTTCTTTCAGTTTTTTTGCCTTTTTATTTTACCTCTTTCTCTTTTTTTCTTTTTTTTTTTGATTCCTTCGTTTTTCAATTTTTTCCGCCTTTTTCTCCTTTTCTTAATATTTTCGCTTTTTTTTTCTTACTGTCTTTCTCAGCTTTTTTTTTAATTTCTATTTTTATTTATTTATTTATTTATTTATTTATTTATTTATCCTGGTTGTCAGTTTTCATATTCCTTCGACGTCTCTTGCTTTTGTTTTTCCCTTTTTAATGTTTTTTCATTTCATTTTCCTCGTCTTTCCTTAGTCGTATATCTCTTTCTTTCATCGTCGTTTTTCGTCGGGTCTTTCTTCAATTTTCTAATTTTCTTTTTCATTTTTTCTTTCTTTAAACATTTCATTCATTTTTCTTTCTTCCATCCTCTTAATTTGTTCATTTATTTCTTTTCTTTATCATTTTTTTCTTTCTTATTCCTTTTTTATTTATTTATTTATTTTTCGCTCATTAGTGTCCTGGTTATTTTTATTAAATAAACGCTTTTTTATTATATATGTATATAATTTTAAAAAATCGATTCGGAAATTTTACATAGGGCGGCCTTTGGAGTGGATGTGGTATTATGGTAATTAAATATTCTAGCTAGGAATAGCCTAGACAATTATAAGGTAGAGTGACATGAATTAGCATAGACATACTTTTTAATGGCCTTGTGCCTAAGTTATTTCATGATTGTAACATTTTCTAAAATGAATAATTTTTTCAAAACGTAATACCCGTTCTTCCCAACATCAACGACATTTGACACCGGAAGTTTTCATGTAATCACCTCCGTTGGAAAAATTAAAAATACGGACAGGCACACAAGCAAACAGAGAAAGTACAGATTATATTATAAGTAGATATATGCTTATATATTTGTACGTACAGAATTCACAGGAAATATTCCCTGCCAGTCACAAGCCTCGGTTTTGTTTAAATAGAGTCGATAGATCAACTTTTTAAAAGCAAAAACAACAATACTTAGTTAATTGCCATGTCGAAAATAGGAACATATGCAAAAATTACGAAAATTCATCAAGCAGAAAATGATTTATAGTTAAAGTAATTTAAACGGAAAATTGAGTAAAGCTGCATTTTCCTTAGATGTTTTCAAGTAGACAATGAAGAGTTCACACGCAGGGGGCATAACTCGGAACGCATATCTTACATTACATTTTAATGGCGACTAACATTTTAGCCTAAACTTTAGCCTTTACTAAAACACACAATAGCAGTTTCTCTACTCAATGAATTTTTCATAATTTTTGGATATATTACTATTTTCGACATGATAATGAAGTACATAATATTGCTTTTGCAACGACATATTTAAAAAAAAAATCGACCTGTCTACTCAACCTCTTACAATTATTCAAATCACCGGGTTCAATAATTTCGAAGTATACATAATTTTTGTTTCACCGCTATTATAAATGTTCTGGTGTAGGAATTTAAGCTTTAATGACGCACAAATACTTTCTTTTTTTTTTACACAGGCATCACCACATTATCAAGGCCAAGAGGCCACTCGAGGATAAGGGTTAAAGAGTGTACAGTAGAAATTGGACAATATAGTGATCATTAGTAATGGAAATTCGGTAAATTTGTTAACTTATATGGAACGGCTCATCAAGAATTTGTTTACGTTAGACTTGAAGTCAACTATATTTTAGTCAGCCGTAAAGCAGGAAAACGGAAGACAATTCCACAGGCGTGCAGTTCTAAGAAAGAAGCTTTGTTCATGGAATCTACGTTTAGGTTTAGGCAAAGATAAAGAGTGGGGGAATTATTGATAGTGTTTTCAGGTTTACATTTATTGCAATATTAGGTAATTACAGATTCTTCTAATAAAATGTTCTATTCTTAGAAAAAGAACACGTAGTAAAATCTACCAATTTAACCGTTTTGAAATCTTTTCGCTTCACTGATTGTAAAGTCTACGAATGGTCAAATAATGTATTCATTGTTCAATTTTTCTAATACAGTGGCTTATTATGTAACTTAATGTAAACGTCTAGTATTTATTACTCATAATTTTTTAAATTTATTAAATTAATAAATATTAATTCATACATCAAACGCCGCTTAATTACATATTCATAAAAGAAAAAAGGGACTTTATTTTCACTTACGGGCCTCCGTAAATTTCATTGTGCTTTCAAGTATTTAAACAGTTGACATTTTACAAGTCCTGGACATCAAATACATTACATATGGTCACTTGCAATTTTATTTGAGTGTACCAGTGTGTAATGATTTGAATTTTTTAAATAGATTTTTTTCATCGTTTTTCGGCGTTTTTATTTTTTATTTTTATTTTCCTCTCTTACGAGAGCAAAGTTAGACCCAAGGCCAGCTTTTAATGTGAGCGAAAAACAGCTTCCCCAAAAGGAGCACTCTGGTTAGTAACAACAAAAAAAATATCAGTAATGAAGGATTTATTCTTCACTAACCGAGACCACAACAAGTAAAATAAAAAAAAGTGCAGCATCAGAACAGATGTTACACTTTGATCCAAGCCCGAAGGCCAAGAAGCCTTAATTTTATTTGTCAAAATATTTCAAAATTCAGCTTAGTGTTACGTTAAAATTCACTATTTATCTAGAGGAAGCATAACGTTAAGATTGGCCTCAACGAAATCATTCACGAAAATGAAGCATAATATGGGGTTCAGTGCTTTAATTTTCTCGGGCAACGCCCGGATAAGGATCTCGCTAGTTTCTCTCTATATACAAGATGCTTTCAATAAATTTCCAGACTTCTTTGTACAAGTATTTAAAATTGTCGTAGACTCTTTAAAGATCGGCATGTTATTGCTATACATCTTACGAGATGACTGACTAATTTTTATGATTTATGCTTCAAATGAACAGCTGCAGCAGATATTGGAATACACCTTACTAAAGCTTGATTGTCGCAGCCGGTGAATTTCAAAAATGCAATCTAGACGTGAGGACACTTTAAAAGAACGATATGCAATAAAATTCTGTTTTAAACTTGGAAAATACCACAGATGCATATGGAATGCTTCAGACTGCTTTTGGACTATCTTGCATGAATTGAGAATCAGTTTTTGAGTCGCATAGGAGATCCAAGGAAAGCAGGGAGTATGTGAGGGATGATGAGAAGTGTAAGAGGAGTAGGGAAATCAGACCACCAGAGTTGATTGGCCAAATAAAGAATTTAATAAAAACAATAAGTGCACAGCTTGATGCCAATGTGCGAACAATTATTTCTGAAGAACTGAAGACGCGGAAGATTTGTGTGAAGTTTGTCTTAAGGGTGCTCCATCCTTTTCACGGATTATTTAACCAAGATGGACACCAAAACAGTTCCTCAACTTCCATATAGGCCAGACCTTGCTCTCTGTGATTTTGTATTATTTACTAAGCTAAAAAAAAAAAAAAATGCTTGGACGCCATCGTCATGAGACAATTGAGGAGATGGAAGAGGCTGTGACAAGAGTCATTGATACGCTCACACAAGAGGACTTCCATGAGTTGTTGGAACGGTACAACAAGTGCATTGCAGCCGGAGGAGATTACTTCGAAGGGGACTAGAGTTTCATGTGTGTGCTGTCCATAAAAGTGACCATACGAAAAAAGTATGGAAACTTATTGAAGGCACCTCAACTTGGATGTCTTCAAGTCCAACATAAACAAATTCCTGATAAACCACCCCCTTAAGTAAGACACTTTATCAGATCTCCATTACTAACGATTGCTACGATATTGTACTATTGATTACTGTACACTTAATAACCCTTATCCCCGAGTGGCCTCCGGGCCTTGACAAGTGGTGACTTCCATGTAACCCCCCCAAAAAAAACTCGTATATGTGAAATCACTTCTCCCCTCTCTCTCTCTCTCTCTCTCTCTCTCTCTCTCTCTCTCTCTCTCTCATACGCAATAGAAAAAAAGTTGTCCTCGACGGTCGTACATCCAAACAATACGACATAAATGCGGGAGTACCTCAGGGGTCTATCCTTGGACCTCTATTATTCCTGATATTCATAAACGACCTCCCTGATAAAATTGTTTCGGAGATGGGTATATTTGCCGATGACACCACTCTCTATAACAGATATGAGGGGAAAACAAATGAACACATATCCAAGGAAATGGCAGAAACACTAGAGGATGACCTTATATCCGTAGTGGAATGGGGACAAAAATGGTTAGTCACATTCAATGCTGCTAAGACTAAGCTTGTTTCCTTCAATAACTACAAGAAACCTTCTCTACCACCAATAGCAATGGTCAAGAACACATTACCTGAAAGTACTTCTTTTAAACTCCTCGGCCTAACGTTTACAGGGAATATGAACTGGAATAGATACATTGAGAGCATTGCCAAGGCTGCTGTAAGGAAGGTTGGTTCCCTCTACCGTGCTAGAAAACTACTTACGCCTGGCAGTATCCTATACCTCTATAAGGCAACCATTCGCCCATGTATGGAGTACTGTTGTCACATCTGGGCTGGTGCATCTGCTTCTTGTCTCTCGCTCCTGGACAGGGTTCAAAAGAGAGTCGCCAACCTGATAGGTCCTGAACTGTCATCTAGGCTTCAGCCTCTGTCCCATCGGCGAGATGTTGCATCCCTCTGCCTGTTCTACAAATACTTCAATGGTGAATGCTCTGATGAACTGCAAACACTTGTGCCTCCCCGACGTAACTACCCCCGACAAACCCGACAAGCTACTAAGTCTCATCCCTTTACAGTAGAGATCCCTAGGTGCAAGAAAGCCTTTTACTCCAATAGTTTCTTCCTCAGAACTGTGGGTCTTTGGAACTCCCTTCCGGGATTCTGCTTTCCCAGCTGCAATGATATGCAGAAGTTCAAGCGTAATGTTAACAATCATCTTTCTACTCATCTCCCTTCATAATGACCCCGCTAATTAAGTCCCTGATAGTAGCCCCCTACTTCAAAGTGGCACTGTGCCTTGTTTGGGGTGAAAATTGATTAAAAAAAAAACTTACTTGCCACTCTCTGTTTCTATTTGTTTCTCACTCCTTTCTTTCTTTTTTCTTTCACCTTTTCCGTCCTTTTACACCATAAACGTAGTCATTCTATTGAAGGGTCTGCTTCTTTTAATGAAATTTCACACACCGCAAGTTTTTTGTTTCAGTCTCTCTCACACCTTTTTCCTTCTCTTAAAAGCATTCTTCTCACAAATTCTCTTCCTCACTGTTTCACTGTCTTTCCCTCATCTCTTTCCCTCATCTCTCTCTCTCTTTCTCTCTCTTTCTCTCTCTCTCTCTCTCTCTCTCTAAGTGAAATTGTCTGTATCTGTGTGTCTGTGTGCACATTTCACTACAAAACTACTCTGTCAACTTTCAGCCTACGAACTCAAGATTTGAAAAAAAAGGGGTATTTAGATTTGGGAAAATCTTTTTAATTGGTTTTCAGCCAGAAATTTGGCTGTCAAGTTCAACAATTTGACCTTTGAGAACTCCACCAAACTCCTCCGCCAATTTTGGGTCTAAACACTTGAAATTTTAGATGTAGGTTACTTGGACATGGATCAAACTTTTTTATTTGATTTGAGCCCAAAACAATAAATGTTTACGGGTCAGAATTGAGGCCAAAGTTTGAAGATATTTTACCTCTGCGGTTTCTACCGAATTACTCAGCCAATTTTTGGTCTAGACATTTGAAATTTTACATAAAGTGTATTCAGATATAGGGCAAGCCTTTTAATCGGTTTTTGGCCGAAAATTTTGCTGCCACAAAGTTCAAAAGATTTGACCTTTGCTGCCTCTAGCAAACTATTCAGCCAATTTTAAATTTAAAAAATTTCACATAAAGGGTATTCAGCCATGCAGCAAACTCTTTAATCATTTTTGGGCGAAAATTTGGCTTCCAAAAGGTCAGCTGAAAGAGTTGACCTTTGCAGACTCAATCCAACTCATCCGCCAATTTTGGGTCTAAACACTGGACATTTTAAATGTACATTACCTGGATATGAGTAAAACTTTTAATATATATATATATATATATATATATATATATATATATATATATATATATATACATATATATATATATATATATATATATATGCACATAAAGTTATGAACAGTACATACGGCACGAGCAAAGAGGGACTGAACTGCTAGTATATATATAAATTGAGAATCGGAGAATAAACCCCCAAATTTTCCGACACTCAGGGAGCTTTTACGACAATCGTAAGTTGGGACTTTACGGCAGTTAGAGCTAAGAGTTCAGTGAGATTTTGACACGAGTGGGAGTTGAGACGCCGTTGAAACAGGTTGTGGCTTGGGCAAAGTCGAAACGCTTTGAGAAATCGAACTGAACTGAAAGCAACAGACGAACTTGGACAGGTCTTTTCCATGGGTCAAAGCATCTAGGCACACACACCCAGAATCTAACTGATGTATATTTGAAGCATCAGCGTCTGTGTTTTTCTTGCGTTGGTTCCCTTGACAGTCGCTGATTTAAGAAAATGGCGATACGGCCATAAGAAAAACAGAAGAAATCCACGGCACACAACATTGGGGTGGAGGGGTTGTCGACTGGGGTAGCGCGTGGTTTCATATACACCCCCCACATACACATACACATACATAAACATACACACACATACACACATGCACACACACATACATACATATACATATCGGTTCCGAAACAAATACAGATTTTGTTCAAAATTTCTGATTCTAATACAATTACCGATCCCGTTTCTGATTCCGATTCTTTTCAAAATCAACAAATATTTAGTGATAAATATTTGTTGTTTTTATTTCGGATTACAAAAACCCTTGCAATTGCTACCATTCTCAATTTTTAATTTTGTAATGATTTAGGTAGGAATCTCCGAGGTTGAAAAATAAAAACATATTTTGCTTTACCCATATATTGAGCACTTCTCTCTCCTCTCACTCACTCTCTCTCTCTAATATATATATATATATATATATATATATATATATATATATATATGTATATATATAGGTATATATATATATATATATATATTCTGTGTACAAAATCAAGACTTCAAGGTGTTGATGGCAACAAAAAGTGTATTTCATTTTATGTTACAATTGTTTCGATGTCCAGTTCGACAGTTTCAAGCATTATATCGTTTGAAATTTTTCAAAAGCCAGCATTTCTTCAGACTTTATTAATAAACACACTTTTAGCAATGTAGCATTTTTTAAATAGAAAGAAAAAAGAGAGGGGAATCCCTAACGGGAAAAACATGCGAGAAATATTTACCTTGGTTGTGGTTACGGAAAAGTCCATTTAAATATTAATGTATCGCCTAATTTTCGTATCCTTATTTAAGAACAGAGTTATGTGAAATTTCTACGAGGTGCTCTAAGCCATTTAAAAAAGAACATGTTTTATTTTATTTTATTTTTTTAAAATATATCCTATTTGTTGGGTTCCTAAATTCCTTTATTTCCCGATGATTGATTTTTAGGCGATACTTCCGCCCGGATAATAAACTAAGCAAAATAATGAATAGACACTCTGTAAAATTATCTTTCTCAACATCCAGAAACTTAACTAACACTATAATTAGCTCCAACAATAGAAAAATCAGCAAAATAAGGAACAGCAACAAACTAGCATCAAACGAAAATATACCAAACAGAAAATGTAATTGTAGAATACCTGAAAATAGTCCGTTGGATGGGAAATGTCTAACCTCGGAAATAGTGTATAAATGCGAGATAAAAACCGATAACTCTAAGAAGATATATCTGGGAGCCACGGGAACAGTGTTTAAGGACAGATACATAAATCACGTAGTATCATTCAAAAAGGAACTTGGGACAGAAACTAATAGAGATGGTGTAAACGACAGCTGGGAGGGCACAAAAATAAGCATTAGAAATAAAAACAAAAAGAGGAATACAACTGCATTAGGTGACTGGATTAGGGAACAACAGAAATAATGAAAATTTTGAATTAAAATTGTCAGTAGTGGACAGGGGGGGAGGAAGTACAGCCCTGGGAAATCAAAAAGGTGCAATCTATGTTTATTGGAAACCTACATTGTGAACTCGAAGGAGGAAATTTTGAATAAAAGACTTGATGCCATACAGGGATGTTTTCACATGAATAGATTTCTGCTATCACGCCTTAAATGTAACTGAGGCATAACCTTTTTACAACAATAAGGATAATCGGATGCCAGGATTATACTTTAACGTAGAGTTAAATAGGTAGAACTGTTACGATATAAATGAAGGAACCAAATCTAACATGCGAATAGAGCTTCATTTCTTCTTAACCGGGCAAGAAATACAAAGTATACAACCCATCTAAAAAAAATTTTTTTCCATAACAGCAACCATTCTTGTATTCAGTCGTAGCAGTATTAACGGTAAAATAAGTAACACCCTCTTCAAATCAATAAAACAACTCAGCAAGTAATCTAGCTATTATCAAAAAATAAATTAGCAACTTGGGGGCTGTTAATCCATTTAAATATTAATTCAATTGATTTTGTCGTCTAACATCCTAGGTTGGTAGAATCCATGCTTACTTATTCCTCTACTACACTCCATGGTCTAAGTTTTTTCACCCATAAATGCAGGAGTAGACATCTTCCCACCGGAGTGAAACAAGAATAGTAATTAGAGGGCATACAATATTTTATTTATTTAGACAACCCAAGAACACAACGCACCAACTATATGACAGGAGCAGCACAAGTGATTAATAACAGATGCGGGATAAACACATCCTATTTCTTTAGATCAAAAACATAATTTATATACTGAATTGTTAAACAAGCAATTGTAGCACGTTCTGGACCTATCTGATTAAATTAATTATTAAATCATAGTCGCCTTCGAGTAATCAATGAACCGAAAACACAAACGGCCTGAATTATCTCCCTGTAACCATTATAAGAAACAAAATCGACACAGTTTCAAACAGAATTAACTTGCAGTACTTAACAACTTAATTGGATTATCTCCCTTCAAATTATACTAAGCAATGACACAAAAACATTTTCAAGTAGAATAACTATGAATTTTCAGACAGTAAATAGATTAGAACACTTCACCTGAAATGTCCTACAAGGTTTATATATATTTAATACACCCATTTTACTTTATTCTCATATTCAATCAAATTCTAAACCTGAAATGGTCTTATATCCTTGTACAAATAAAACGATAATCTATAAACATTACTTGCCACAAATACGAAACTAAAACTAGCCGTAACATCCTTACAAGGTTGTTACGAACATAATATAAATATAGATACCAAATTTTTAAAAATTCTTTTTACAAAAAATCAATCATCGGGAAATAAAGGAATTTAGGAACCCAACAAATAGGATATATTTAAAAAAAAAAATTATTTTAAATGGCTTAGGGCTCCCCGTAAAAGCTTCACATAACTATGTTCTTAAATAAGGATACGATAATTAGGCAATACATTAACATTTAAACCACAACCAAGGTGAATGTTTGTCGCATGTTTTTCCCGTTAGGGATTCCCCCCTCTTTTTTCTTTATGTTAAAAAAATGCTACATTGCCAAAAGTGTGTTTATTCATGAAGTCTGAAGAAATGCTGGTTTTTGAAAATTTTCAAACGATATAATGCTTGAAACTGTCGAAATATTTGAGACCTTAATTAATGCCACCAAGACAAAACTGGTTTCATTCAATAATTACAAGAAACCTTCTCTACCACCTATAGCAATGGCCAACAATTCTTTAGCTGAGAGTACGTCTTTCAAGCTCCTTAGCCTAACGTTCACAGGAAACATGAGCTGGAACAATTACATCGAGGGCATTGCCAGGGCCGCTGCGAGGAAGGTGGGCTCTCTCTACCGTGCTAGAAAACTTCTAACACCCGAAAGTATCCTGTACCTCTATAAGGCCACTATTCGCCCATGTATGGAGTATTGCTGTCATATTTGGGCCGGTGCATCGGCTACTAGTCTCTCGCTCCTTGACAGGGTTCAAAAGAGAGTCGCAAATCTGATAGGCCCTAAACTGGCATCAAAACTTCAGCCTCTGTCCCATCGTCGAAACGTTGCATCCCTCTGCCTGTTCTACAAGTATTATAATGGTGAATGCTCTGAAGAACTGCAAGCACTTGTGCCCCCACGACGTGAACACCCTCGACAGACCCGACAAGCTGCAAAATCCCACCCCCACACTGTAGAGATCCCTAGATGTAAAAGATCTTTCTACTCCAGTAGTTTCTTCCCCAGAACTGCTAGACTTTGGAATTCCATTCCAGGTCACTGCTTCCCCAACTGTACTGACATGCATAAGTTCAAGTGCAACGTGAACCAACATCTCGCTGCCCTAATCCCTACATAGTACCCCAGTAGATGTTTCCCCTGATAGTAGCCCCCTACATTAAAGTGGCAATGTGCCTTGTTTAGGGTGAAAATGTAATAAAAACAAAAACAAAAAAAAACATTGAAACAATTGTAACATAAAACGAAATACACTTTTTGTTGCCATCAACATCTTGTCTTGAAGTCTTGATTTTGCACACACAGTATATTAATGCTCAATTATGAAATGTGATAATTTTGTAGCGTAATCCTTAAGTCCACCTTTTTTGGCTTAAAACCTATTGGTATATGAAAATTTACTGAATTACACTACCTCAGTATTTTAAATATAAGTCTATATATATATAAATAATTTGTCAACAATTCACACACCACAAGTATATTTAAAACACACTCATATCATTTTATTTGATATATATAGTACGTCTTAGACATGTTTCGTTGAATGGTATAGTAAGATTAAACAACTCATCAGAGACCCATATAAATCCGTAATAGAATTTTAAAGTTATATATATATATATATATATATATATATATATATATATATATATATATATATATATATATATAGTCTTGGAAGTTTTTTTAACATTTAGGACTATATAAAAACTATATATATATATATATATATATATATATATATATACTCATACATACACATATATATACACACTCATATATATATATATATATTCGTTTTATATTCCTGTCTGTTTGTTTGTTTGTTTGTCTGTTCACAATTTGATTAATATATACAAAAGGTCTTTAATGCTTCATTCATTCCTATATATAGTATGATTCGTGTAAAATAGATGATTGAGAGATGACGTCATGTGCATATTACATCCAGAGAAATCGATTTATTTAATAGCGGTGTGTTAGTTATTGTTTATGGTGAGATAATTTTGTTAAGTGTTCTATTTAAGTTTATTATTAAAATTTGACTATATTGATAACATATTTAATTTAATTTATTTTTACCAACATCGATTGTTTTTAAAATAAAACCGTTTGAGTTATTTGAGTTTTTAGTTATTTCTCTTTCTTCTTTTTGTTTTCTTTTTCTTTTTCGGCGGATAATCAAACTAAAAATAATTCACACAAACTTTCA
>NC_136502.1:5238722-5288722 GCF_053919585.1 Euprymna scolopes
AAAAACAAAGCTCCCATCGTTAAGGAACCAAGAGCAGAAGAAATTAAAAACAGAAACAGAGAAGGTTAACAAGCTCCTCCTACATATCTCAATAAACACAATCACAGACTTAAACAACATGATTTACGCAGGCGCCAAAATGGTAAGTATGAAACTCAAATCAGAAAAAGCAACCGGTGACAAGCGGACCGACAAAACCTGGATGGGAAATAAGACTAGAAATCCAAATACACAAACATAAAAAAGAAATCAAAATGATCAACAGGAAGAAAGCAATGTAGAGAAAACGGAATATTGGAAATGTAACTGGCAGGGAGGGACTAAACAAGAAACATGAAGATCTGGACAAAAAAATAAAAGCAAAAAAGCGAGATTGAGACGATATAGATATAAATCTGAATAATGCAAACAAAACAGAACACTTGAAATTAATGAAAGCCAATTCTACCAAAATGTGAACGGAGGAAAAACAAAAACAGAACATCCAAATCCGACAGAAGCAAAACTCTACTGGAGTAAAATATGGGAAGAGTGACGAGATCACAATAGAAATGCCGAATTACTGAAACATATGAAAGAAGAGTTACAATAAATCGAAGAAGGAACAGAGAATGAAATCAGCAAGAAAACCATAGGAAAAATGGCAAACTGGAGAGCACCAGGGCACGACGGGATGCATGCATACTGGTTAAAAAAATTCACAACCTTACACGAAAGGCTAGCCCAAAACCTGAGAAGTTGTATACAGGGAGCAAGCGTGCCAGACTGGATGACAAAAGGTAGAACCACTCTGCTACAGAAGGACACGGAGAAAGAAACCGTCCGCAGCAATTATAGGCCAATCACGTGCCTACCCATCATGTGGAAGATACTGACGGCACAACTGAGGGAACAAATCTACCACTCCCTGAATAATCGTGGACTCATCCGCGAGGAAGAGAAAGGATGCCAAAAAGGGAAACAATGAACACATGATGTGCTATATATTGATCAAAAGATTCTAAAGGATGTAAAAAGAAGGAAGAAAAAAATTTAGCCATGGCATGGATCGACTACAAAAAAGCATACAACAGGATCCCCAAGCATGGATAATAGAATGCCTAAAATGTATAAAATACCAAGCGGGATCACCAACGTAATAGAAAATGTAATGAAATCATGGAGACTGGAACTGACAGCTGATGGACAACACATAACAGAAATTAACATACAAAGAGGCATCTTCCAAGGAGACTCATTATCACCATTACTGTTCATCAAAGACATGATGCCCTTGAACAGTATTCTGAGAAAGTGTCAAGCCGGATACAAGTTCCCCAATACAGAGGAAAAAATGAACCACCTGATGTACATGGACGATTTGAAACATTTTGCAATGACCAAAAAGGAGCTAGACACACTAATTAACACTACAAGGATCTTCAGCCAATATATTCAAATGGAATTTGGAATGGAAAAGTGCGCATAACTAGTTATAAGAAAGGGAAAACTGGAAACGATAGAAGGCATGAAACTACCCAACCAAACAGAAATGAAGGCACTAGGGGAACAAGACGACTATAAATACTTGGGAATTCTGGAAGCGGACACCATCAGAACAACATAAATGAAAGAGAAATTAGAAAGGAATACCTCAGGAGAACAAGAAAACTCCTGGAAACTAAATTATATAGTAGAAACCTAATAAAAGGTATAAATACATGGGCAGTATCACTAGTAAGATACTCTGGACCGTTTATAGGGTGGACAAAAGAAGAACTGCGACAATTTGACCAGAAAACCAGGAAACTCGTGACCATGCATAATGCGCTACACCCAAAGGACGATATTGACAGACTCTACATGAAAAGGAAAGACGGCGGGAAAGGGCTGATCTGTATAGAAGACTGTGTGAAGGACACAAAAAAAAAGAACTAGAAAAATACATAATGCAAAACACTGAAAGGATAATTATGGCAGCGAGAGACACTGAAAAAAACCCAACAAAACAGAAAACAGAGAGACAAACGACAAAACGAGAAGACAGAAATGGGAAGAGAAACAACTTCACGGGAGATTCATAAGAATGACAAAAGATGAAAATAACGAAAATACGTGGACATGGATGCGAAAAGAAAAGATAAACCGAGAAACTGTATATCTAATAACTGCAGCACAAGATAACTCGATAAGAACCAATCATATCAAAGCAAGGATCGATAAAACACAAGAAAACAGCAAATGCAGACTATGTTAAGAAAGAGACGAAACGATGAACCATATAGTAAGTAAATGCAGCAAACTGGATCAAAAGGAATACAAAAACAGGCATGCCCAAGTGGGGAGGGTGGTACACTGGGAATTGTGCAAACGGCTGCATTTTGAGCGTACAGACAAATGGTACAAGCATAAACCCGCAACAGCACTCGAAAACGAGAACCACAAAATCCTATGGGACATGGACAGACGGACAAACCCATCCAAGCAAGAAGACCAGATGTCGTAATGATTAACAAGAAAGAGAAATCTTGTCAAATCGTAGACTTTGCTGTCCCAGCTGACCACAGGGTGAGTATGAAAGAAAAGGAGAAACGAAGCAAATACACAGAACTAGCCAGAGAGTTAAAAGGGATTTGGATTATGAAGAAAATCAAAATAGTACCGATAATAGTCGGAGCACTAGGAACAATTCCGAAAAACTTGGAAAAAAGAATGGCAGAAATTGGAATCAGAGGAATAGCTGCAAAAATACAACGCCTAACAATAATGAAAAACGGCTCAAATATTAAGGAAAACCCTTGAATGCGGAGAATAATACAAGAAGATAATATAACGAATAAGCGTTACAGGGAATGAAGAACACTGAAGCTGCAGATCTACAAGTTTTACACCCCCATCATGCATCCCCCTCATTGCTTCATCACCGTTCCCCCTCACCCCACCCAAAGTTATACCAAAGGACTGAGAAGGGTCAAGAAGGACTGAAAGACCGAAGAGCGAGCGCTAACCAGACCTCGGCTGGACAAGCGCAAAGACAACTGGGACCTTGGGGAAGCTGAGTGCCACTCAAATTCCAGTATAAACCAATGACGAGAAATCAATTGTAAGAGGCTGTTGAGATGATGCAAATTCATTTGCAAATGCTATCGAATGGGGTGGAGAGAGCTGGACCTCTGGGGAGACTTGTTGTCACTCAGCTTCACGAGAACACCATAGGTTTCCAATCAGATCGTTTGTGACTTGTGTGAAAGCTCCATGTGAGCCAATAATAATAATAATAATAATAATAATAATAATAATAATAATAATAATAATAATAATAATTATTATTATTATTGTTGTTGTTGTTGTTTTTGTTATTGGTGGTCTTGTTTGTTTGTTTGTTTGTTTGTTTTTTAACTTATATTTTCATTTCGTTCTATAGGTTCGGCAAAAATCTGTATTTAAAAATATCTTTCGTTTCTTTCAATTTATTTTTATTAATTTAATATTTTTCAAGGGAGATTACTCTTTGGGCTTTCATATTTTATCAAATTCAGATTATTTGTTGTTCACTCATATTTTAACAAGCGTATATATACAGTGCACTTTTGAAAGTTTATACGAATATATCTATGTATAATTACGTCTACAGTATTTTATTTAAGTATAGTTTTATACCTGTTTATGTCAAAGTTTTTTAGGAGTCAAAATGCTATATAATATATAAAAAAAAATACATGTGCGTATATTTTAAATAAAGGGCGTGCGTATACGCACGGATATTTCGATATACATTTATTTATTAATATGTACATATATAGTATGTTTATTATACAAGCATTACTGGCTAAATATGTGCATACACGTTACAGTGGCATCCCTTTTTTCGGTCTGTTGAGGTGAGTCTTTATAAATTGAGATTCCACTGAAATATGCATGCACATATGTAACCAATTATGTTTCCTTTAATTTTAAAAGTGAATTTCTCACTATAACTGTAACCAAACGCAATAGCGGTTACTTTTTCATGTATTTGCTTTAGGTTTTTACGATTTAAACTATTTTAAAGTCTTTTTTTTTAGATTCCGTAATCGGACGTTTAAAGACGTTAAATTATTTGACAAATGTTTATTAATTCTTTGAAGATTATGCAAACAATAGACTTTTTAGCCTGTTAAAAACGGGCAAAAGTTATAGCCGTTGATGTATGAGAAGTGCTTTATGCCATATTTATAGAGTAATGTGGTATTGTGGTGACTAAAGAAATCTATCTATATTTTTAATATACTTTCACACGAATGTTTCTGTTATGTAATAAAAAATTATACATACAGACATATATATATATATATATATATATATATATATATATATATATATATATGATGAAAATAATGGAAATAGTATTCTGACAAAATCGAGAAATAAAAAGGAACAAACCGTATTATGTGTTCATCAACGTTTCGTCTTTATTTCATCCAG
This sequence comes from Euprymna scolopes, assembly GCF_053919585.1. Lineage (NCBI taxonomy): Eukaryota > Metazoa > Mollusca > Cephalopoda > Sepiida > Sepiolidae > Euprymna > Euprymna scolopes. The sequence goes on from NC_136502.1 coordinate 5,243,166, forward strand.
AGGAAGTCTCGAAATAACGACGAAACGTTGATGAACACATCATACGGTGTTTTATTTCTCTCTCTCTCTCTCTCTCTCTCTCTCTCTATATATATATATATATATATATATATATATATATATATATATATATATATATATATGAATTTGAATGTGTGTGTATATATATATATATACATTCAAATTCATATATATATATATGAATTCAAATTCATATATATATATATATATATATATATATATATATATATATATATATATATATATACTAGCAAAAGTACCCGTCGTTCACTGGGTTCAAAAACAGCCTACAGAAAATGGACTCTGATTTATGAAAGTATGATAGGTTATGAAAAGGAAGTGTTGTAAAGAGATAGCTTCGAATTTGGGGATATCAAAACCAAGGCAAAATATAATGAAAGTAAAAATAAAATAGATAAACCCCATAATTTATTATACCATACCTGTTCACACTGAAACATTTATCACAATATTCTGTGGATCTATATTGAAAAACCTTGTTAAACTTTGTGACATATTTCCATTCTACGGAGGTCATGCGCGAACGAACACCCCATAATTTTATTATACCATATTTCTTCAAACTAAAACAAAATTATAAAAGTATACTTACGCAGATAGATATGAAAAGTCTTTATTAAAGTTTGTGCCTATTTCCATTCTGTGGAGGCCAGGCGCGAGCGCAGACCCCACCATTTTATTATACCATCCCTATTTTAGTTAACACATACTTATCAAAGTATTATTATGTACATCTCTATCAAAAACACTTGTAAACGTTTTTTTTTTTTTTTTTAATTTTTAAACTTTTTATTTCCATACTTTGTTGACCAGGCGCGAACGCAGACCCCACAATTTTCATTTATCATCATTATGCCAGATCAAACATACCCATTCCTGTGTCTCGATACATCTTCTATCATTATATGTGATCAATTTTCTATAATAGTCAACCATATAGGAGCCTATTCGTGACCAGACACACACACAGACGTTCAGCTTTATATTATGAATATATATATATATATATATATATATATATATATATATATATATATATATATATATATATATATATAATTTACCAGTTTCCAAATATTAAGTTTTATCAATATGACATTTAGCAAAAGGTATCCATTACAGTATTGTTTCGTATTCGACTTACAATCTGCATATTTAGTCGCAATACGAAACAACATTGTAATGGCTTCCTTTTGAAAAGTAATAAATGACCAACTGAGAAAACTTGATATTTGGAACTTGGCAAATTATTATATTACACTATACATGCTCTGGAACCTAATAGAGCAGCGTTCATTGGGTTTGGATTTTTTCAAACATTTTCGAAAATTATATATATATATATATATATATATTTTTTTACACAGGCATCACCATAGTATCAAGGCCAAGAGGCCACTCAAGGATAAGGGTTAAAGAATGTACAGTAGAAATTGGACAATATAGTAATCATTAGTAATGAAAATTCGGTAAATTTGATAGCTTATATGGAACGGCTCATCAAGAACTTATTTACGTTAGACTTGAACACAACCATATTGTAGTCAGCCGGAAAACGGAAGACAATTCCACAGCTTTGTTCATTGAATCTACGTTTATATAAAATATTTTTATTATACAAAAACTTTATTTATGATAAAGGTTTTTTTTAATTATTACGATTGGTATAAAAAACTGAGTACGTTTCAAGTAAATGATTAACGCACACACTCACACACATTTATATATAAGTATATGATATATGATAAGTTTTTTTCGACACTTTTGCTTAACTGATTTACTAGTGGACGTGTCGCTCAGTTATCCTGGAATGCCAAAACGGTTTTAAATCTAATCGTGACGCACGACATCTCCAGGAGAAAATTCGTCAAGCAATGCGTAGCAATCTACCAGATTTTTCTGGATATGACAAAAGCCTTTGACACTAGATTGATCTACACTTTAGACAACTCTTGGCTAAATTGAATTATTACGGCCATCTGTCATAATTCTTAGACAAGTTCACCGGAACACAAATGCACGCATTCACTTCGGCGATGCACTCTTTGAACTTGGTGCTAAACAGGATGTCATCCTTTCACCGACGTTTCTTTGGTGCTTTTCTAGTTTTCAGAAGCATTGGCCGAGTCTTCAACGTATTTTGCTTTAATGCGAAGTCCAAGACTTGCGCGGACGTTGTACTATATCAATAACGTGAACTGCATTGCCAACACGGGGGAGGATATGCATGGGATAATGGAGTTTTTTTCTATGGTATGTACTAGTTTTGGGTTCACTAGAAATCAAGGGAAATATACAAACCGCAAAGTTGCTAACTTCGTAATATTGCTGCCATATCTGGGGATGTTCTCCTTGGCGTATTCTTTCCTGTCTTCAGAGAGCTGAATAGAAAATTGACTCCGACTACCTGGTTCAGGTGATCTCTCTCTCTCTCTCTCTCTCTCTCTCTCTCTCTCTCTTTTTCTCTCTCTCTCGCTCTCTCTCCCTCTCTCACACAGAGAGAGAAAGAGAGAGAGAGAGAGAGAGAGAATGGCGGGTTATCTCTCTCTCACATGCACACACACATACGTGTGTGCATGTTTGTGTGTGTAGGGCGACAGAGAGAAAGAGAGAGAGAGAGAGAGAGGGAGAGAGAGAGAATGGCAAAAAAAACCCTACAAAGTTTTAACATCAAACATTAATTATGAACTGTTGAAAAATAGTTTTGCATATCAAGCAATAAAATGATTGTCATTGGATCGTTTGCAGGTATTATTATAGATTTAAATCACACAAACCGGTTCTGATAGTAATCTGGGGTAAATAAATGTGGGAGATGGAATTTTAATTGCGTTTCCTTATTTAAATCAAGTTATACAATATATATTTATTTTTATTTCTTCTTCCATCAAGCGTGCTTTGAATAAATCTGTAACATCCACCATTTAACAAAAGGAGTCTCCCGAAATATATCATGGAACATTCTCACGTAGAGTAGACCGTTCAAGTAAGACATATCGATACATAACATAATTGAATGATATATATATATATATATATATATATATATATATATATATATATACTAGCATGGGTGCCCGGCGTTGTCCAGGTGTGAGGTGTATGCTGAGCAAAAAAAAAAGGGTCAATTTTTAAAAAAATTTGACCCCTATTATGACCCCTTAAGATTTATTGTTTAGGGTTCTAATCAAGTTATTAAGTCAGATCCATGTCCAAGGAATCTATATTTAAAATTTCAAGTGCTGAGACCAAAAATTGTCGGAGGAGTTTGGTAAAGTTTTCAAATGTCAAATCGTTGAACGTTGACCCCTTAACAGCCAAATTTCTTGCCGAAAACCGATCACATATATTTTCCCAAATCGCAGTACCCTGTATATCAAATTTCGAGTCTGTAGACTAAAAATTGACAGAGTTATTGCGTAGGGAAATGTACGCAGACAGACGCACAATCAGAAACACAGACAGATACACAGACATGTTCGCTTTTATAGATATATAGAGAGCTAGATTTGTTTAAAAAAATATATGCGTATACATAAATATATATGGAAACAATTTTGTGTTTACTCTCAACTTTTTTCGCAAATAAGCAATTGCATAAGCAAGTATAAAACATGTAGAATATCTGCATGAATATAATTACAAGTAATAGTTAACTAAAGATGATTATCCCATTAAAAAAACCGAAGCAACTAAATTAAAATGAATGTTTAAAAGAATATGCAAATTAGCTAGATCGTTTGCTAGTGAATGCAATTCCACAACCAAGATATAAGAAAATTGTATTTTCTTTTTGAATAAATAGAAAAGAGGATTTTTAATATGAATATCGATACACACAAAAGAAAACCGAATTTATAGGAGTATATATATATATATATATATATATATATATATATATATATAAGTATTGATTTGCAAATTGTCACTTGTTTTCGTCTTTCTTCCTCAATATCAACTACATTCCATTCCTCGCATTGTGGTAGCTTTCTAAATCTCTTCTTCATACCTATCTCATACAATGCTTTAAGCAAACGGCATCTATTTTTTAATATATATATAAATTTATTATTGCAGGGACGATTAATCGGAATCGGGAATTGAAAAAAATCGGTACATTTGGAGTATAGGAAGCCTAATTTCTGATACAAAGACAGATTCTTTTAATTATTTTTTTGCTCTAAAACTTAATTTTTCTTAGTTTATTCTAATGATAAAATGGTAAATATTTATTGATTTTAAACTACAAATAAAACTAAAATATACATATTCTCTCCATAAATGTATTTTTTTATGTTTGTGTAATTATATGAGATTTTACAGTAATCTAAAAAAAAAAAATACCTAAATATTTACACGTTTTAAAAATACTCGGGATCGGTTATTGTATCGAAATCGGGAAATTGGTCAGAATCAGTGATTGTATCAAAATCGAGGAAAAAACATTGGCATCACTAGTGTTTATTTCAACAGTGGGTAGAATTAAATACATTTATGGCAAGTAAGCTACGCATAAACGTTCATGTTTTATTTCCAGGGGAAATCATCAGGTTAAATGCAATTAGTCTGATGATTTTCCCCTGGAATAAAACATGGACGTTTACGTGTAACTTCTTGTTATAAATATATTTTCATATTATGCGTATGTGTGTGCGTGTGTGTTTTTGGGTGCGTGTCTTTGTGTGTATTTGTGTGTATATATATATATATATATATATGTGTGTGTGTGTGTGTGTGTGTGTGTAATTGCCGTGTATGTTACTTTCATGTATCATACCGGAAAATGGCGTAAGTGCTTTGTTTTTCATATATACATATATATATATATATATATATATATATATATATATATATATAATGGTTTTTCTGTGTTTGGTTGTAATATTTCATTTCTTTGTATGCTTTCCTCATCTCTGTGAAATATTCAAAATTGTTTCCAAACGTTGAAAATTATTTCTTTCATGTTGCTTTTGTTTTTCCCCTTTTATTATTATTATTATTATTATTATTATTATTATTATTATTATTATTATTATTATTATTTTGTTATTATATACGACACCAAATTATTTGGCACATAGGACGACGATCAAGGGACAAGCGAAAACTTCGACAAAAATCAATGGCGAAAATGTAGACAGAAAGGGAGAGACAAAAAAAAAACAAAACAGAGAGACAAAGCAAGAACGAAAGACGATAAACTAAAAACATATGCAAAAACAAACAATTGTAAAAATTTGCAGTTTTCTCGTACGTTATTTTATTATATAATTCATTTTTATACTAGCACGAAAACCTGACGTTCGTATTATTTTTATCATTATTTTTACTGCCTTCCTCCTCCCCTTGTCTCCTGAAATAGTGTTGGATGAAGTTGAAATATTGGAAAATTCTCGAAATGTATTATATGCATAGTTTGTATTTCATTAAAATTGGATATGCGAATTTGAAATTTTGAAAAAAGCTTCAGTCACAATCGATCATTTAGAGGTGGTTGCATTTTTTTATATTACATTTTCACCCCAAACAAGGCACATTGCCACTTTGGTGTAGGGGACTGCTATCAGGGGCAGCAACTACTGGGGCACTATGTTGGGATTTGGGCAGCAAGATGTCGGTGTACGTTACACTTGAACTTATGCATGTCAGTAGAGTTGGGGAAGCAGGTACCTAGAATGAAATTCCAAAGTCTAGCGGTTCTGGGGAAGAAACTACTGGAGTAGAAAGATCTTTTACATCTAGGGATCTCTACTGTGTGGGGGTGGGATTTAGGTGCCTGTCGGGTTTGTCGATGGTGTCTACGTCGTGGGGTACAAGTGTCTGCAGTTCGTCAGAGCATTCACCATTGAAATACTTGTAGAACAGCAGAGGGATGCAACGTTTCGTCGATGGGACAGAGGCTGAAGCTTAGATGCCAGTTCAGGGCCTATCAGATTGGCGACTCTTTTTTTAACCTTGTCTAGAAGCGAGAGACTAGCAGCAGATGCACCAGCCCAAATGTGACAACAATACTCCATACATGGGCGAATGGTGGCCTTATAGAGGTACAGGATACTTTCAGGTGTCAGTAGTTTTCTAGCACGGTAGAGAGAGCCTACCTTTTTCGCAGCGGCCCTGGCAATGCTTTCAATATAATTGTTCCAACTCATGCAGGTAATCCACATATAAGCAGTAACGTAGAGAGTCAGGACGCTTTCCAATGATTTTCTCGGACAATTTTATACTATGATATAAAATTTCATAATATTAGGATACATTTAAAGTTTAAAGGAGTTTCAGTGTTATATTTTGGGTTTCATTAAAAGAGTCTTGTTATAAGTGATGTATCTTAGTGAGAGAGATGTTGTTGTAAGAGAGATTGTTCGTTTTATGAAGTTAAAAATGTTCTTTACTTAGACGTGTAGAAGAAGAAACTCTTAGAGTGAGGAGATAGTGTTCAGACAGTCTTAGTGTAGATATGAGATGTAGATTCACATTGTGGATATGAGATGTGTATGTCACGACATTTTATAACACAGACATATAATAACAATTCACTTTACCTTTTTGTAAGAATCACAAACACAAGACGAGCTTTATCAAAATACATGATGGGTTTATTTCTTCACGGCCGTGGTTTTATCATCAAGAATTCAAAGCTTCACATTTTAGTTTCAAAGTGACCGTCTCGCTTCCTAGATGTTCGAATTCCCAGACCCTCTCTGACTTTGTCACTGACTGTCTCCCTAACTAACTAACTCTCACTTCCTATATTGAGAAATCCATGCATGTCCGGCCTCGTGAGCAAAATTCACGTGTTTCAACATGCGCGACTTTGCACGTTTCCGACATTATGATTTCCCAATAACCTATTTTTTCTTTGATGTTTTTACAAAGGAATTCAACCTACATATCTAATTTATTTAACCCATATTTTATTATCCACATTCTTTCTAACAATTGAATAGTTTATTTATTATTTATTTCATCAGAATTAACAATTTACTGGACATTCCATTTAAACCTATTGTTCTTTAAAACTTATATCCAAGGTTCGATTTCTGCTTTCTCTCATTTTATTTTCATTTTAAGTAATCTCTCTATTTTTATACTTACATGAAAAGGGGACAGCCCTTATCATGTAACATCAGCACCTATAGTTCCCTGAGTTTAAGAACGTTACAGGATAAATGGCTTTGTGTCGGTTAACCACTACACCAGCTAGTCTTTATCTTGACAAAGGTTAAACTGAGTACCGATCAAAGTTAGATAATGTGCACTAAGTTTTTTTTTCTTTTTTTTTTTAGTTTAGGAAAGAACCCGATTCTCACGAAAGATGGCGTAGAGGATAAGACCGGAAAATTATGTAAGAGATTAAATTAGGTAAAAGAAGAGAAAAAACATATAGCATGACGTCACAAATATCGAGATTGACAAATAAACGGGAATTTAAGATTAATATGGAGATAGACTTGGTAGCCCCGTAGGGGGGTGTCCTTTTCTCTTCCCTGCAAACTCTTTCTCACAGAAGAGATGTTGAGATTTTGTCTCTGCTTTATCGTTATTTTCATGGCAAGTGCTCGACTGAGCTCCAATCTCCCCTCGCCAAACTTTCACAAGAAACGCCCGTCTAGCAGGAAACACTATCAATAATTCCCCCACTCTATCTGTGCCTAAACCTAAACGTAGATTCCATGAACAAAGCTTCTTTCTTAGAACTTCACGCCTATGGAATTGTTCTCCTTTTTTCTTGCTTTTCAGCTGACTACAATATGGTTGTCTTCAAGTCTAACGTAAACAAGTTTTTGATATAAGTTAACAAATTTAACGATTACTTTATTGTCCAATTATCTACTGTACACTCTTTAACCTTTATCCTCGAGTAGCCTCTTGGCCTTGATAAGTGGTGATGCCTTTGTAAAAAAAATATATCGCGTGAGACACATCGCCAATAATGCTGTGATATCTGAAAGAAAGCTTTGATAATCGCCAAGAGCGAAATGCCCACCTTAAGACATCTGTTTGCTGTGCCATTTATTCATAATAGGATAGTTAACCAATTAGTTAAGATAATACTAGTCTCTCTCTCACGTGTACATGCCTTTCTCCGCTCTCCCTGAAAAAAATCATTTATAAAATCCCAGCCATCTTTAATTTCCTTTTTTAACTTATGTAAAAATAATTTTAAAAATAAAACATTAAAGAACGGCACTTAGAAATGTGGAATCACTTCCATTGTCTTCTCCATAATATTTTATATATATAATTTCATAAAAAAAGATATTTTTGTAAATTTTTAGAGGATTATGCTCCTATTAAACTGAAGAATCAAATAAGCAACGCTACGAAGTTCTCCCTTTTTTTGTGAGAGATCGGAACACTGTCTGGATCACGTTCAGTGTCTTTACAAATAAATAAAAATACATTACTCTCCCATTAGAAAGAGTATTATTGTCATGATATAACGTAGTAAAAAAAAACAGGGTTCCTAATTCTTGGATTTGTGCTCGAGCCGTCTGATTAGCGCTATGGTTTCATTATACACACTTTTTTCTTTTTTTTTACAAGATGGTCACCACTTATCAAGGCCCGGAAGCCACTCAGGGATAAAACAATTTTTCAAAAACAAAACAATTAAAACACATTAACAGAACTTTTTTTTCTTTTTTGTTGACAATATACGTATGTTTGTTGTTCCGAGCAAAACTCAGTGTTAAGTGCACGATACCTTCGAAATTTGATTGACACTTTGTCAACAATCTGTGAATAAACATTGACCCAAATTTTATGAATGACACAACAACCTCTTTCTCTATGTGTGTTTTGTGTTTATAACCGAATTTGCATTCTTCTTTTGCTCAACTCTTTTGTGTGTGTATATACAAGTTTGCTCGTCTCTGTGAAATATTTTAATCATAAACAATCTTTTTTATGAATGAATTATTCATGGTTTGTTTTGAACCGACCCGTATATTTTTTCCATTTATTACGACTGTTTTCTTTTGCGGCATATCGGCCTTTTTTTTTTAACTTTTTCTTGTATACTTTTTTGTCAATTGTGTGTATGTGTGTGTTTTTCTTTTTTCTTTTTTTTTCTTAATTATTTTTTTACTTCTTCTAGTATTTTTTTTTAATGGACCTTAAAACGTTGTGTTTTTCCGTGGTAACCGAAGTTCTTTTTTTCCATACCCACCCTTGTATGAGTGGACTGGTACACGAGCATCAAATTAACATATGTTATCTATAGTCTCATTAAGATGACGTATTATATATTCATTGAGTGTTCATATTTGTGAGAGATATTTTAATACAGAGACAGGAATATTTTAATTCTTACATGTATTAAACTTTGGATGAAAGGAGGATTAATATATAGATATAAGAGATAGATGAGATAGATTGACATTTATACAGTTCTGACAGTTTCTATAAACATTATCTTTCTTTAACACATATATTTCTGAGATGATGATGCTCAGTCCTTTATCAAAATGAATGAACATTCATTATTTCTTGATACTGAGAGGGAGACGCATTCTTTAGATGATAGAGACACATTCTTAGATGACTTTACACACAAGTTCTTATAATACAAATTCACAACACCTTGTCAGTTGAATAACATAACAGGATGACGACAGTTACAAAAATATGCTGATGTTCGTTTATCCCATTCGACCGGTCAATGGCTTTGCATCAAGGAATTCAAAGTCTCTACATGATTTCCTTCTTCTAACCTTCGCTTCCAAGGCGGATGTCAGCTCTGTCTGTCCAACCCTGTCCCGGCCTTTGACTTATGACTGCCTCACTTACTCTCTCTCTAAGCTCTAACTATATTTAGAACTCATGACGCCATTGCATGACCAACAACGTGCATATCGATTCCGTGGTCTGACATGCCTCACGTATCTAAATATGCACTGTTCCTCACATGTTTACAAAGACCGAATTCTCTACCCTAATTTTCAACTAACCTACGTTTACAAATATGTTTAACATTTTCTATTGTTCGGATCTAGATAACCTCAATTTTAATTTCATTTTATTAACAGGAACAAAATTGCATCATCACATTCCTTTTTCAATAACATTACTAACAACGCATTGCTTTCCAATAACATATCTGTATTATTTATTTTAACTTATGATCGGAATTTTCAATTCCAAACCCAGCTTCCATGGTTAGAATTCTCGGCTATCCTATTCCATATTTACTCACAAGAACAGGCGGCTGTTCCTTAATAGTACCTCATGTGTTAATGTCTCAAGACAAATTGTTTATAGACGACTGCAAGAAATAGGGCTGTTAAATCGAACCACATGGGAGAAACCACTTGTTAGTTCGAAGAATAAGAAGAAGAGATTAGAGTTTGCAAACAGCTATGTAATTTGGACATATGAAAATTGGGCAAAAGTATGTTTTAGTGATGAAAGCAAGTTTAATTTATTTGGAAATGATGAAAAAACAATGTAAAGAGACGTATTGGTGAAATATTAAGTGCAAAGTGTACTAAGAAAACTGTCAAGTTTGGGAGCGGAAGCATTATGGTATTTGGAATGTTTTCTAGCCAAGGTTACAAACTCGTGTAAACGCGCAGATCTTAAAAACATTGTTCAATATCATGTTGTGCCAATCATACAGAATTCAGGTTTCGATAGGGTTACCTTTATGCAAGATAATGCCCCATGTCACAAGGCAAAAGTGGTAATGAGTTAACTTAGCAAGCAATATTTCCAAATTATGGATTGGCCACCGCAAAGTCCTGACTTAAATCCAATTAAATAAAATTTCTTTGGAAGACCTTAGGAGTTAAAGTTATGGAAAGAAATCCCACCAACACGGAGGATTTGTGGGTGAAGCTTCAAGAATAGTCTAAAATTAGTATCGAGGATGTATGTATGTATGTATGTATGTATGTATGTATGTATGTATGTATGTATGTATACTAAAATATTACAAAACTCTCAGATGAAAACAAAATTAAAGTACATCCAAACATTCGCAACCTCCTTAAAGCTGAATCTATAAAAAACGAAATATTACTCCTAAAATAAAATTACTAAAAAACTAAAAACAGTCGCCAATGAACTAAAAAATAATCCAGACATTAAACCACTAAACGCGCCGACAAATCTTATATATTCGTCATAATGCCCACTGAAATCTATATTAACAAATTAGAATAAATTCTGTCTGATACATCTAAATTCAAAAAAATAAATAGAAATCCTACCGAACAATTCTAAATAAATATAAACAAATTAATCACAGCCAACAACGCACACACCGACTCCATTAAACTACATAAAATTATAGGAGAATATAAAAATTATAGGCGATTATAGACCGGTCTATATGTATGGAAATGTAAAAGTGCATAAAGGAAACTACCCGCTTCGTCCTATTATTTCGCAAATACCTACACAAACTCGCAAAAATCGTTCATCAACTAATTATGCCGTATTTGCCCACTAGTTATAGAGTTAATTCCTCCAAAGATGTAATAGACCTACTTAACCCAGTAGAACCCAAAAATGAACTTCTAACTCCACTTGACGCTAAAAGTCTCTTTACAAATGTCTCTGTTCATGAAACTATAAGGATAATAATTTATAACATATATATAATAGTTCCACTCTACCACACTTAAAATCAAGCCTAACACTAAGAAAATTATTAATCTCCTGTACCACTGAGGTTCCTTTTTATTGTCCCAATGGTACCCTGTATACTAAGGTCGACGGAGTTTCAATGGGATCGATTTTAGGCCCGTTGTTTTCCAAATTTTATATGACTAACCTGAAAACTTAAATCTTTAATATCATACCCAAACCATCCATCTATGTTAGGTACGTCGATGATATACTTCTATTAACAAAAAAATAGATGAACAAACAACTATTCCCTTCCTCGATATAGAAATTAAAGTCGACACCGATAAATTTATTACCTAACCATACAAAAAAACTGCCTCTTATTTCTTGCTTTCTCAATCTCCTTGAATCCCTTCAAACTGTCTCAAACTGTTAAATTATTTTTTTCATACACATATGATAAACTTCATATTACTTTTTTCCTGTGATACATTAACATGCTTAATTGTTGTATATTTTGCAAATCTCTTCCCTCTGATAAGAAGAATTGCAATTTTCAAAACTTCATGGAATAAGGGGGTTCTTGTTTTATTTGTATTCCTTTTCGAATAATTAAAATTTTGCATACCTTCCTTACAATTTTTTGCATACCTTCCTTATAATTTTTTAAAATTTGAATACATTTTCAATATCAAGGTTTATATATATATATATATATATATATATATATATATATATATATATATATATATATATATATATATATAAATATATATATATATATATATATATATATATATATATATATATTGCCTTTTGGATTATTTTGGACCATTTGGAATTTACCTATCGGATTGAAATTTTAAATTCTACCGTTTTGGATTTTACCATTTTTGGATTTTTACCCTTCACCGGACTGTCCATTCATGTGAAATCTTTTTATTTTTATTTTGCCTCCTGTTCCCCTTACCTCACCCTTTTTTTAACCAAGTAAGATCTGTTACTTACTTGTAGTTTCATTAAATACTTTTATATGCAAAATCCGATCCTGCATTTTGCTAATTCCTGCCCTCTGATGAGAAGGAGAGTATTTCTTCGAAACTCCGCGGATTAAGGACTATCCACTTATCTTGTGTTTCCTTTTTTAAAATTAAATATGTTTTTAACTCTTTTTCAAGATGTCTTTTAACATGTTTTATTAATCATTTGTTCATATATATATATATATATATATATATATATATATATATATATATATATATATATATATATTAACGCATATTGATGTATATATGCATCTTTTATACGAGGGACGTTCCAAAATTAATGCCCTATTTTTATTCCGCCTAAATGGATAAAAAGGGATTGCAAATTGTATTGTTATGATGATTGGACCTATGCATTCATGACCTGAAACATAATCTCTCTGCTGCAGATATTGGTGGTGTAAGAATCTAAGAACGCAGCACCTGCCTTAGACGTGAGTCAGAAGCATAGATGCGTAAATTAATTCTTTCATGCAGAAAAATTGAACGGATCAACATTCACAGGCACTTGTTGAACGTTTACAACGCTGATGCAGTTGATTTCAACACAGTTCATCTGCAGAGATCTAAGTGGCATAGTGTGAACGAACTTTTACGACCTGGGCACCAAAAGAAGCATGCAAAAGTGCTTCTAGAATGGCGGTGACTACGTAGAAAAATAAATTCTGGAGCACAAAATATAATGGAACCACTGTTGTCTTCAAGCGTTTCATTATTTTATATTTGGAGTTAAAAAATAGGAGGCCTTACTTTTAGAATGACTCCAGTATCATCATAAACATCGACCATGGGATTAAAAAAAGACAGTATGCTTAAAAGCGTACATTTTTACACACACACACACACACACACACACACACACACACACACACATATATATATATATATATATATATATGTATATATATATATATAGCCGACCCCCGGGATACGGCGACGCTAGGGTACGTTTTTTTCAGGTTACGATTTAGAATACGATGTTTTCGACCCCCTGGTTACGGTTTCTCATAATGTTATTTAGTTATATACATGTGTAATATATACTGTACCGTATTTTGTTACTAATTTTTAATGTCGTATCCCCGAGTTTTACTGTATCTCTATCTTTACTATTATATATAAAGTCACTCTGTGTGTGTGTATGAGTTCCTCTCTTATAGATTCCGAAACGCCTAAACCTATCTTTTGCAAGTCTTACATAAATCTAAATTATGTATCTGGAAGTGTTGCAGATGCTTTTTGTGCAGAAATTCATCCGATAAGTGTCGAGAATCGAAAATCTCCGATCTGAAAAATAGTTTTTCTGTCTTATAGATAGAAAAAATATTTTTTTTACAGGAAAATATTTTACGTTACACCGGGCAAGAGAAATAATAAAATCTCAGCAAATCATTTCTTCTTAAAAACACATCTGGATGTATGGCTAAGGGAGAGAGGATTCGACTATGAATCAAATGCCCCCCCCCCTTGTTCAAGCCCGGGTGCCTTTCACCATTTCATTTTATTTTTTTCGTATTAATGAAATCAATTTACGATAAAAGGAGAGAAACCATTTAAAATCGCTGCAAATCATTTCTTCGTTTTCATATTTTTAAACTAAACATTAATCAGAAGTGACTTTTTCAAGGGCATTTATTGTCAAGCCCAGCTGACGTGATATTGTAAACAAACACTGATGGAATTTGATGAGCAACATTATCATTATTATTTTTTTATTTTTATTTTTACGAATTTGTCCACTGGCCAATAAAATAAAACCGCTTTCAGTAGACAGGCCACGGAATTTGTGTGGCCTGTCTACTGAAAGCTATTTTATTTTTTATTTTATTAACAATTTGAAGTTATTTTGGAGTGGAATTTGAAGCACATGTTCTATAAATATTAAAAAACTATTAAATATATTAAATTATATGTTTATTAATAAACAGATTCACCGGGTCTATATATAAAATGTTTTTACAAGACCCATTGTATAAACATATAAAATTGCTCCAGAAAAATGCCTACTTCGGACCATTACTTTGTGATGTGGATTACTCAAAATACAGTTTCGATCATTTTACCACACTGCTAACAAAGATATTGACTTCAGATTTTACCATGCAATTTGGATGTGAATTTTTATATCCTTTTCATTAACTTTCCTTACACTATGATATTTAAATACTTAAAAAAACTATTAATAGTGATTTTCCATGTCTGACTGACTTTAGCAAATAAGATGTAGACCATTAAAATTATTTGCTAATATTTTCTCCTCTGAAGAGATGATAGACATCGAAATCCTATAGGATAAGGAGTTAGAATATTTCAAACGTATTCTTTGTCTTACATAGAATAATAAAAATCTTTTGATTTGAAACTCAAACATTTCCCGTCATAAATTTTTAAATTCATTGAATGACTAAAATTTGATTTATTTGCTCTATCTTGTATATTGAGCAATTTTTATTTAGGTGGGATAATACTTATAGAATATTACTGCCAATTATATTTTGTAAGACCTAAAATCACAGGTCTCCATACCACTTGATTGTTAGATAATTTTATTCTGAAGTATATATATATATATATATATATATGATTCTGAATTTATGAGATTTTAATTTATTAATTTAATTTACTGGCTAATAGATTTTAATATATGAATCCTTTGGCAAAATTTTTCTAATAATCTCTCTTTCTCTCTCTCTCTCTCTATATATATATATATATATATATATATATATATATATATATATATATATCACACACACACACGCACGCACGCACGCATTCTCTCTCTCTCCCTCTCTCTCTCTCCCTCTCTCTCTCTGTATGTATGTATGTATGTATGTGTGTGTTTATATACGTATAAGTAGGCCGTATTTAATATATACATTTCTTTGTCATCTCGATTTCCCATGTGGCAGAGACCAAATTCTTTTCCGATGTAATCGTCAGCGATGTTGAAATATTTAATTAAAAATACGGAATGGAAAAAGCGAAATGGAAATCTTACAAAACGGAATAATCCATACGAATGCGAGAAAGACGTGATGGCAAACCTTATTGTCCACCATCCGAGTTTCACAGAATCGGAGCAGGATTCCTCATGAAATATCTGAATATCTTTCAAACCAGCAAAATAGATATGAATTGCGGCATGATATGGAAATTATATGTTCATGGTTTCCATGATTACTTCATATCTATCTATCTATCTATCTATCTATCTATCTATCTATCTATCTATCTATCTCTCTCTCTCTCTCTCTCTCTCTCTATATATATATATATATATATACATATATATATATATATATATATAATTTTTGTGATTCAATGAATTTAAAAATTTATGACGTGAAATGTTTGAGTTTCGTATCAATGATTTTTATTATTCTATGTAAGGCAAGAACAGTTTAGAAATATAAATCTTTGATACAAAACTCAAACATTTCACGTCATAAATTTTTTAACTTCATTGAATCACAAAAATTTTATATATTTGCTCTATCTTGTATATCGAGCAATTCTTATTTAGATGGGATAATGCTTCTAGAATATTACTGCCAGTAATATTTTATCAATCTTATAATCACAGGTTTTCATACCAGCTGATTGTTAGATAATTTTATTCTGAAGAATTGTATATATATATATATATATATATATATATATATATATATATATATATATATATATACTTCTGAAAAGTCAGCTTATACAAGTGCTAAGTCTATATATAATTATATATACATATATACTATCAGTTCATATATATATATATATATATATATATATATATATATATATATATACAATCAGTTCAGATCGGCTTTGCTCAGGCCCTATGTACTGTTCATAACTGTATATATATATATATATATATATATATATATATATATATATATATATATATATATATATATATATATATATATATCATAATGTTTTTGGGGCATACAAAATGTAAATATAGAAATTAGGAAGGGGACACTTTTATGATTCATGATTAAAAGTAAACTTGTATATATATATATATATATATATATATATATATATATATATATATATATATATATATATATATATATATTCCTTAAATCTTCTTCCAAAAAGGAGGAACAGGAGAGGAAAGAAAGAGAAATAGGGAGCCAGCTGACCGGTTTCGACCTTCGCTTCTCAAAGCTGTATTGATGGAATTTTTAAAACAAAGAATGGAAAAGCGATTAAAATTGCTTTTTATTCAATTTACGGGGGAGAAAAAAAAGTGGGAAAACGATTAAAATAAAACAGCGTTATGGTGGAATACCCTAGAGATTAATCACGTTCAAACCCAGGAGGCATTCCCTTTGTTTGGAAAGGGAAGGTTTTCTAAGTCGGACGTTAATAGTCTCCAAGATTTTAAGGTGATATAGTGAATGCGTACGACTCAGAATAGAAAAAGAGCCCGTGCTAAAGTTCGCTGCACACACACACACACACACACACACACACACACATATACATATATATATATATATATATATATATATATATATATATATATATATATATATATATTAAAAAGTTTTACTCATGTCCAAATAACTTACATCTAAAATTTCAAATGTTTAGACCAAAAATTGGCTGAATAGTTTGCTTTTGAACTTCACCTCTTAGCAGACAAATGTTCGGCCCAAAATAGCTTTCCCTATGTCTGAATACACTTTATGTAAAATTTTAAATGTTTAGACCAAAAATTGGCTGAGTAATTTGGTAGAGACCATATAGATAAAATCTTTTTAAATTTTGACCCTTAACATTTATTGTTTTGGGCTCAAATCAAGTTAAAAAGTTTTTCCAAGTAACCTACATCTAAAATTTCAAGTGTTTAGATCCAAAATTATCGGAGGAGTTTGGTAAAATCATTGAACTTTGACCCCTTGACAGCCAAATTTCTGGCCAAAAACCATGTCAATTTTTTTTCGCAAATATCAATACCCCTTATGTCAAATCTCGAGTCTGTAGACTGAAAATTGACAGAGTAGTTTGGTAGGAAAATGTACACACACAAACACACACACAGATAATTTAACCTATCGCAGAGTAGCACCTACATAATCCGATTTCTAAAAAGTTTGTAATGACAAAAGATAATTCATTTATATATGGATAAAAAAAGGCCTTCACTAAAATTTTGTAAATACAAAACGGGGATCATAAGCTGCTTACCATGTAGCTGTTTCGGAGATTTACAAATAAGACAGCTGTTAAATGCATGGCTCTCCAGTGGATAATACGACTTCCTCAATAAAAAAAAAATATAAAATAATACGGCGACTATTTTTACTAATATATGAAAAAATATATAGATAAATAAAATATAAACATATAAAAAGAAAAACTATTAATAAGTAAGTTTAAGGTTACAAGATCCGTTCTGCGACATGTTAACTAGCATGAGAATAAAAATGCATAAAAGCTTAAGTATATATAATTATTATTTTTTTGGGGGGGAAAAAGAAATCCACCAAAGTGCTCAATTATAAGGGAAATCCGAAAATAAGAGCGTGTTTATATTTTGTCATTGGTATCGTCGGTTTCAAGCCCGGTTATTAGGACCATTTTA
Organism: Euprymna scolopes; assembly: GCF_053919585.1. Taxonomy (NCBI): domain Eukaryota; kingdom Metazoa; phylum Mollusca; class Cephalopoda; order Sepiida; family Sepiolidae; genus Euprymna; species Euprymna scolopes. Next base: position 5,261,424 of record NC_136502.1, read on the forward strand.
GATACCAAGCTCTCTTCTGACAATACTCATGTATTTTATAACTGGACGTAGAAATATAAATACATCACGAGTTCTCGTTTAACTCTCGTGTTGCGCCCCTTTATTTATCGGAGAGTGATGATTTATTTAATTTAAAATTAAATTATATTAAATTTAAAATTAAATTATATTAAATTTAAAATTAAATTATATTAAATTTAAAATTAATTTCAATTAAATTTTAAATTAAATTATATTAAATTTAAAATTTAATTTCAATTAAATTTTAAATTCAATTTCAATTAAATTTAAAATTAAATTATATTAAATTCAAAATTTAATTTCAATTTAATTTGAAATTTAATTTTTCAATTTAAAATTTAATTTCAATTAAAATGTAATTTTAATTAAATTTAAAATTAAATTATATTAAATTAAAAATTTAATTTCAATTAAATTTCAAATTTAATTTCAATAAAATGTTTTTATTTAAGTGCTTTTAATATTAAAACCAAATTTAATTTTAAAATTTAAAAATTAAAAAATTAAAAAAATGTTCTTTTCCAAAATTTAAAACTTAAATTTCATCTCAATATCAATTAAAACGTAATATTCTATTTAATTCTATTGAAATACTATTAAGAATTTCAACTTTTCAATGTTTATTTGGGGGGAGGGGGATACTTATCTAAACTAAGGGATTTTGATAGTATATCAACCTCAATACTATTGTATCTATATTATCGTTTTAAAATTGAAATAGATCGTAAATTTCATTTATAAAGCGTGATTTTTAAAAATTTATATAATGCAATAATTTAAATCTACACTAAAATAATTTAAAATTACAATTAAAATTCAATTTTACAAAATAAAATCCAATTTTAGAATGTAAAAGTTAACTAAAATGTAAGTTTTTTTTTAATAAAGAAAAATCTAAGTTTTGTCTTTTCCTCTGACCCAGTTTATAAGGAGTTCTTTCCTTCTATGTAAACAATTTTTCAAAGGTTCACTCCTCACATTTAAACATCTTATTTCTGAGTCATGAATTGCCGTAGGATGTGGTATTTTTCGGCATTACAAAGTGAGCATTTACTCAATTCCGGGTCGTATGGTGGTTTATGCTCAATTTTTCTCCATTTTATGTAAAAAGATGTATTCTTTTCTTTAAGTTCCACCACCCGGGTTGCTAATGCTGTTTTTATCCTTGTTTTAGCTTTAAAGGAGCTCATATGCGCATAGTACATTTGTTTAAATGGGCCTTGTGTCATATCGATATATTTTTTCCAATCTACAAGCATACCGGAAATTTTTTTTCCAATCTACAAGCATACCGGAAAAATATATTTATGAGAGGGGTTGTCAAAATATCTGTCCCAAATTTAACCTTGATATTCGTTGTCAGCATACCCACCCGCAAAGACTATAAACCAAGAAACTGGGGATGTGGCAGTGTCGAAGTGAGAGAAGTAGATTTGTTTATCGCGTGTGCATACAAATCTGGTGGCCACTGAATTGCATATATATATATATATATATATATATATATATATATATATATATATATATATATATATATATATATATATATATATATCAAAAACTATTCATCTCTGGGAAAATTAAAAGAGGTTGTCTTATTCAGCATAGTCGAAAACCTTTAAAAGTCGTCATTTTAAAGGAAATTCTAGAGGCAAAGCTAAGGTAAAACTTTATCTAAAAAACAAGTTAATGTTTGAGCAGTGTCGATAATAAATCCGAAAAAGTGAAGTAAACAAAAAAAAAAACAAAAAAACAAAAACAAATATATAACAAATAAGTCTTCAGTATGTTAAATTTTTAGTTTAGCGGCGCAAATTATTTGACAAACACAAAAATTATAAAAGCTATTTATTTTTACATAAAAAAAGATTATAAATAAAACCAGAAAAAATTCATTGTTATTATTTTTTCATCATTTTTATGAGACTAAATGTACGACATTTGAGGCCGGCGTAGTGTTTTAAAGATTTTCCTTTTTTACGTTCTTCATTAAAATGGCCAAATTTGGCCATAAAAGGCCAATTTGTCAAACTTTAGAAAGACCAAAATATAAAAGGAATATGGCGACCTCGATTGGTATAGATTTGGTCAAATAAAAAACGATTAAAAATAATTAAAATGAATTTTTTTCTGGTTTATTTCAGCCTTTCGATCTAATAATGTGTTTTATATAATAAGAATAAATAAAATGAACTCATTTTTTCCCGTCGGATTTTGACCTTAATAGGATTAAAAATCAAGATATTTCATGCAAATATAATATGCACAAACGGCAGAACAATATCTGAGGTGTGTTATAGGCTTATTATTTCTCAAATTCCTCGATAATCTTAGATTTCTATACTTTTTCTGCTGAGAAGTCACGGCCAAAATCGGTTAAGATCAATGGAAGTGGAAAAATATTTTCTCTCTAATAAATTCCTCCTCCCCCTGCCACCACTTAACACCGTTTGGGGATCGTTCACAAGGAACAGTTGAGAAGAGAACACCGGTTTGGCTTCGTAGTTCTTTCATGTGAAGTTATTTAAAATCACTAAACTAAGCTGCAGTGCTCTGTGGCGTAGTGGTTAGCGTGCTGGACAATTCATATTATATTTTCACGTTCGCGCCGACCTACCGTAGTCGTTTTCTTTTTTGTTGTTTTTTTTTTTTCCTAAACAACTGGAATGGACTTTTCTTGGTGGCCGAACTGTTAACGTTGCAGATGTTTTTTGTTTTTTTTTCACACTTTATTTTCCTACTTTTACTCATGACTCCGGGTTTGATCCTTCCTACTTACCTACCATAACATTTTTTAAAACTCCCCCCCGTCCCGGAAACAAGCACTCGGGCAACGCCGGGTACCCCCGCTCGTATAAGAATAAAATGTTTTGCTAATTTGTCTGTTAACAACCGAAAACAAAACAAAAATAACATTGTGTACGAATTGTAAGCGCTTGACATAATAAGTAACATAATTAAAACCTAGGTAAGAGCAGGAAAATATATAAGTAAAATCACCGTCAGTAGTAATAAATGTTAAAAAATAGGAAAAAACGCCCCCCCAAAAAAAACACATGAAAAAAAAAAAAAAAAAAAAAGAAAAGAAAATATGATCGCGTAATGGTTGAAAAGACGCTCCCAAATCGAAAAACCAATGAAGGTACCCGTATGACACTTAATTAAGTGTTAAAAAGTTAACCGGCGAAGTTAATTAAATAATAATTGATTAAATAATAATTATTTAAATAATAATTAATTAAATTATGATAATAATTGCCTTATTGAACTGTATAAAATTCGGTTCGGTAGCCAACACTTTTTAAGAAACAAGTGTAATAAACTGTCATTGAGTGCAAACAGATGACGACCCGAACAGGAACAGGATTGACCTATAAAACTGCCAATATAACAAAAAACATCTGCAGGTGTATGGACCTTTCAAAATTATAAACAAATTATATAAGTAAAATAAATTCGTTTTGGGAATCCAACATTTTAAGTGCAAAGAGATTGTGACTCAAGCAAAGACCTATAAAACTGAAAACAAAGTACAGGTGTTGGTACTTGCTGAAAAATAATAATTCTGAAAATTATGAACAAAATTTTTTTTTCTAAGTTGGCAAACATTGTGGGTCAGCCTAACTTGGAATTGAGTATAAGTTTGGCACAAGGACTGGGTAACTATACATCATTCATCAATTAATCACAGAATTGCTCCGTTAGGTGTATCAGAATTTTGAGGGAATTTTTGACACCCCTAACACAAAACTGCGAATAAAATATAAAAAAAAACTCGTAATTTCTCTTTTTAAAGTAGGTTGTTTATTTTCCTTATAGAATACACTGCCAAAATAAAAATATTAAAATTGTTTAAAAATAATATTTCTATTATTTTTTATTAAAAAAAAAAGTGTTTACAAAGTGTCGGCGCGCCTTCATCCAGCCATTTTTTACGTAATGAAATCAATTGAATTTTATGAGTTAAATATTTTTCAATTTTTAAACTTAAAAATCTATCCAAATTTTTCTATTGGTTCATTTTTTACGATATTTTCAGGGTCAATAAGAAATTTTATGGTCTTTCTAATACACTAGATATAATAATTTAGACAAACGTTTTTTTAATTCACCCCCTCCCATTTTGAAATGTCTATTAAAATTTAAATAATTAATTTACTCACCAAAGTTTTATATATCACAAATTGAAGATAAAAGATCAATAAAGAAAATATTCTAATTTAAAACAAAAAATAAGTGTTTTTTGGAAATTTACCTGTAAAGTCATAAGTGTAAAAACTTTTTTTTAAGTGGAAGCTTATGTTATGCTTAGATTGTCAAGTAAATATTGGGCGCTGACGACATTTTTTTCTATTTCATTCAATGTTTTCTTTTTTTTAGATATTTTAAAAAAATTCACTCGATAAAGAATTAAAATATATTAAATCAAAAATTCATGTATTTCTTTGAGAAAAGAAAATAAAAGAAAAAATTCCTCAACCGTTTGTTTTTTTAAGGCAAAAACCTATAAGTAAAATGTGACTATTTTTCACGTATGGTGATACATATTTCTTCACACACAAAGCTAGGCGGCTAATGCGAACGTGTGGTTTTTACTTCCTTCTGCCCATCCGTATATCAAAACAAGAATAAACACCGCTTCAGCGTTTCGCTAACAACGTAGCAATGCTTACGTAATCGCAGTATTTTCAAATAGTTGTTTTAAATAATTCTTTTATTTAAAATATACATGGAGTATGGAATATAAATATGGATAAATTCTTAACAATGAAAAATGAAAGTAACCCATTGAATATTATTTTTTATAGGTAAGTGATTTTTTGGAATTTATATATACATATATTTTATCGAAGCAAGTTAAAATTCGTTGATTTTCTTTAAATCTTTTTTAAAGAAAACCGATTTAAAAACAAATTGTATAATTTGCTATTAAACCTGTTATTTTTTAAAATTTTGATCTTTGCTCTTTTAATTGAAAAAAAACATAGGTTTTGAATTACACTTTTTTATGTAGTTATAAGCTTGGAAAATAGGGGGTCAATTTTTTATCACGCATTTTTAATGTCGTTTTCTGACACTGCTATTGCTCCGAATAGCCCCTCCCAACGACTGCAACTAATTGGCCGATTATCTAAAACCAATTAGAGGCTAACCAGGGTGATTGTTACGACGATAGCCATTAGTCGGCAATCCCCATTGACGGGCCAATCAGGAACTGATTGTTAAGGATTCGAACCAATAAATAGAGCGAAAAATCGAGTTTGTTCGTTTTTTGTCGCCGCTTAAAGAACCAAATCCGTTGCTACCGCATTCTTCATCATTGATGTTGCCTAATTGCAGTTAAGATTTCCTAAGAAAACTTTATTCCGCCAGTCAACCACAGTCACTGCCATTCCGTGGTGTTTGTTGAAGATTGTGTTAATAAACGTTGTTATTGTTTATAACAAGCGTTTTCTGACATTTTCTTTTGTTTGTTTGGCAACTTTACTTCCCTCCAGCAACAAATTCAACCTTCGTCGACTAGACCGTACTCATCTCTTCTTTCTACGGATCTTAAAGCAACGTTGGCGTGGAAAGAAACAGAAAAAGACCAGTCGAAATATGTGGTGATCACGAAACCATCGGCCAACTCGGGCTCGTGAAGATATCGTACCACAACCGTGCGTTTGTTTATGTATGAAGAAGTGGATTCTGGAATAATAGAATTGGCCGGTCTCAATCAATTAGAGGGGTGGATTTTGAGAAGGGACAATTTACTATCTTTTAATCGGTTAGTGAAAAGATTGTTATGTGTATGTAGCAAATAACCAGTTACGATGGGTGCAATATAGTATCGTATAAAAATGTAGAATAGGTCCGGGTTTCAACTGGTAGTAGTGGGAGGACTAAATATTTATAGAGAAAAATAGAGACTCCTTCCTTTATAGATATCACGATTGTGATGATGTTGCTCCTAGGATGCAATGTAGCATTTTATTATAACGACTTAATGTGTCTAGAATTGTGTTGGAACATTACATAAGATAGTAGCTAATAGCCTAAACGTAATAAATTAGTATGTGACATCTGTTATTGCAAACCTACGATACTTTGGTCCAGAGGGGAGTTTCTACAGTTAAGATATTATGTAGGAGATGATATACTGGTCCTTACTTTATTGTTTTTATTGCTTATTTCTCCTTCAAATAATTAGTTATATCCCTAGTTATTAATGTGATTATATATGATACTTCATTTACTTTAATCATTCTTAAGATGTGTATATATAATTGTAACTATAATGCGTTTTTTTAGACCTTCCTAAATACTTTTAATCTTTAATATATACTCTCTAACCACATAGCTTTTAAAGTCTATCTATATATTATAAATACTGCAACTTTATAAGATATTTATTATTATTATTATTATTATTATTATTATTATTATTATTATTATTATTATTATTATTATTATTATTATTAGAGCTATTAGGAATACTAATGCAAACAGTATCTTTATATTCATATATTATTATTATTACTATTATTATTATTATTATTATTATTACTATTATTATTATTACTATTATTATTATTATTATTATTATATTAGTTCATTCAATTATTTTGTCTTCTCTATTAAAACATTATATTAACATTATAATCGTTATTATTATTATTATTATTATTATTATTATTATTATTATTATTATTATTATTATTATTTGAGCTATTAGGAATACTAATGCAAACAGTATCTTTATATTCATATATTATTATTATTATTATTATTATTATTATTATTATTATTATATTAGTTCATTCAATTATCTTTATTTTGTCTTCACTATTAAAACATTATATTAACATTATAATCGTTATTATTATTGTTTTTCATTTTAGTATTATTTTAGAAATCATGTTGTTATGATTATAAAAGTAATTTATATAATTCAATTACTTTTAGTTCAAATACTAGTAGCAATTTTAAAAACTTCTCTTCGATTAGAAGTATTGATTCTATTACAATGTGAATAGTATTATTGCCCTATTATTCTGAAATTTTGTGACTGACATTGGCGTTATAAGTTTATTAATTTTTAATTTATAATAATATAATAATTAATAATAATAGGTTAATTATATTTTAATGCCCATTTTATTATCATTATTATTTATTTAAATATTACCATTATATTCCATTTACTTATTATTATTATTATTATTATTATTATTATTATTATTATTATTATTATTGTTATTATTGGCTCACATTGAGCTTTCACAGAAGTCAACAAACGATATGATTGGAGACCTGTGGTGTTCTCTGGAAGCTGGGTGACAACAAGTCTCCCCAGACGTCCAGCTCTCTCCACCTCCTTCGATACCATTTGCAAATAAATTTACATCATCGCAACAGCCGCTTACAATTGATTTCTCGCTGACAGTGGCCATTGGTTTATACTGGAATTTGAGTGGCGCTAAGCCTCACCAATATCCCAGTTTTCTTCGCGCTTGTGCAGCCGAGGTCTGGCCAGTGCCCCCTCCTCTGTCTTTCTATCCTTTTTGGCCCTTCTCGGCTCTTTGGTGTCACTTTTCTATTGTGGGAACGGTGATGAAACAATTGAGGGGATGCATGATGGGGGTGTAGAATTTGTAGATCTGCAGCTTCGGTGTTCTTCATTCCCTGTAACGCTTCTTTGTTATATTGTCTTGTGTTATTCTTTGCATTCAAGGGTTTTCCTCAATATTTCAGCCGTTTTCCTTATCGTTAGGCATTGTATTTTTGAAGCTATTCCTCTGATTCCAATTTCTGCCATTATTTTTTCCAAGTTTTTCGGAATTGTTCCTAGTGCTTCTACTATTACCGGTATCATTTTGATTTTCTTCATCATCCAAATCCCTTTTAACTCTCTGGCTAGTTCTGTGTATTTGCTTCGTTTCTCTTTTTCTTTCATACTCACCCTGTGGTCAGCTGGGACAGCAAAATCTACGATTTGACAGGATTTTTCTTTCTTGTTAATTATTACGACATCTGGTCTTCTTATTTGGATGGGTTTGTCCGTATGTCCATGTCCCATAGGATTTTGTGGTTCTCGTTTTTGAGTGTTGTTGCGGGTTTATGCTTGTACCATTTATCTGTATGCTCAAAATGCAGCCGTTTGCACAATTCCCACAGCACCGCCCTCCCCACTTTGTCATGCCTGTTTTTGTAATCCTTTTGGGCCAGTTTGCTGCATTTACTTATTATATGGTTTATAGTTTCGTCTCTTTGTCCACAGAGTCTGCATTTGCTGTTTTCTTGTGTTTTATCGATCCTTGCTTTGATATGGTTGGTTCTTATCGAGTTATCTTGTGCTGCAGTGATTAGAGATTCAGTTTCTCGGTTTATATGTCCTTTTCGCATCCATGTCCACGTGTTTTCGTTATTCTCATCTTTTGTCATTCTTATGAATCTTCCGTGGAGTTGTTTCTCTTCCCATTTCTATTTTCTCGTTTTGTCTCTCTGTTTTCTGTTTTGTTGATTTTCTCTGTGTCTGTCGCTGCCATAATTATCCTTTCAGTGTTTTGCATTATGTATTTTTCTAGTTCTTTTTTTGTGTCTTTCACACAGTCTTCTATATAGATCAGCCCTTTACCGCCGTCTTTCCTTTTCACGTAGAGTCCGTCAATATCGTCATTTGGGTGTAGTGCATTATGCATGGTCATGAGTTTCCTGGTTTTCTGGTCGAGTTGTCTCAGTTCTTCTTTTGTCCACCCTATAAACGATCCAGAGTATCTTACTAGTGATACTGCCCATGTATTTATACCTTTTATTAGGTTTCTGCTATATAATTTAGTTTCCAGGAGTTTTCTTGTTCTCCTGAGGTATTCCTTTCTAATTTTCTCTTTCATTTATGTTATTCTGATGGTGTCCGCTTCCAGAATTCCCAAGTATTTATAATCGTCTTGTTCCCCTAGTGCCCTCATTTCTGTTTGGTTGGGTAGTTCCATGCCTTCTGTCGTTTCCAGTTTTCCCTGTTTTATAACTAGTAGTGCGCACTTTTCCATTTCAAATTCTATTTGAATATATTGGCTGAAGATCCTGGTAGTGTTAATTAGTGTCTCTAGCTCCTTTTTGGTCATTGCAAAATGTTTCAAATCGTCCATGTACATCAGGTGGTTCATTTTTTCCTCTGTATTGGGGAACTTGTATCCGGCTTGGCACTTTCTCAGAATACTATTCAAGGGCATCATGTCTATGATGAACAGTAATGGTGATAATGAGTCTCCTTGGAAGATGCCTCTTTGTATGTTAATTTCTGTTATGTGTTGTCCATCAGCTGTCAGTTCCAGTCTCCATGATTTCATTGCATTTTCTATTACGTTGGTGATCCCGCTTGGTATTTTATACATTTTAGGCATTCTATTATCCATGCTTGGGGATCCTGTTGTATGCTTTTTTGTAGTCGATCCATGCCATGGCTAAATTTTTCTTCCTTCTTTTTACCTCCTTTAGAATCTTTTGATCAATTTATAGCAGATCATGTGTTCATTGTTTCCCTTTTTGGCATACTTTCTGGTCCTCGCGAATGAGTCCACGATTATTCAGTGAGTGGTAGATTTGTTCCCTCAGTGGTGCTGTCAGTATCTTCCACATGGTGGGTAGGCATGTGATTGGCCTATAATTGCTGGGGACGGTTTCTTTCTCCGTGTCCTTCTGTAGCAGAGTGGTTCTACCTTTTGTCATCCAGTCTGGCACGCTTGCTCCGTGTATACCTCTTCTCAGGTTTTGGGCTAGCCTTTCGTGTAAGGTTGTGAATCTTTTGAACCGGTATGCATGTATCCCGTCGTGCCCTGGTGCTCTCCAGTTTGCCATTTTTCCTATGGTCTTCTTTAGGGTTTCCTCGCTGATTTCATTCACTGTTTCTTCTTCGATTTATTGTAACTCTTCTTTCATGTGTTTCAGCCATTCGGCATTTCTATTGTGATCTCCTCGCTCTTCCCATATTTTATTCCAGTAGAGTTTTGTTTCTGTCGGATTTGGATGTTCTGTTTTTGTTTTTCCTCCGTTCACATTTTGGTAGAATTGGCTTTCATTAGTTTCAAATGTTCTGTTTTGTTTGCATTGTTAAATTTTATATCTATATCGTCTCAATCTCGCTTCTTTTGCTTTTATATTTTGGTCCAGTTCTTCATGTTTCTTGTTTAGCCTCTCCCTGCCAATTACATTTCCAATATTCCGTTTTCTCCACATTGCTTTCTTCCTGGTGATCATTTTGGCTTCTTTTTTATGTTTGTGTATTTGGGTTTCTAGTCTTATTTCCCATCCAGGTTTTTTCGGTCCGCTTGTCCCCGGTTGCTTTTTCTGATTTGAGTTTCATACTTACCATTTTGGCGCCTGCGTAAATCAGGTTGTTTAAGTCTGTGATTGTATTTATTGGGATATGTGGGAGGAGATTGTTAACCTTCTCTGTTTCTGTTTTTAATTTCTTCTGCTCTTGGTTCCTTAACGATGGGAGCTTTGTTTTTTCATTCGTTCATCAGCTATATTATTTTATTTATTTCATTTGCTTCATTCTCTGTTATTTCTATTTCATTGTTCTCGGTTTCAACGTTTGTAAACTTCGGTCTTCGTAGGTCTTGTGCCTTTGGTGTTTTTACTTGTGAGGTTTCAACTTGTGGGGTTTTTCTACGGGCAGTTCCGTTGGGGGGTGTTTCTTGTTCAGTTTCATCATTTATTTGTCGCTGAATTATTATTATTATTATTATTATTATTATTATTATTATTATTATTTTTATTATACATTTTTTTATTATTATTAATATGATTTACTAACTTTTTAATTTGACCTTCTCTTTTCCTTACAAATAACCTTGAGAAATTCTTTACATATCACACTTCTTCTTCTTGTTCTTCTTCTTCTTGTTCTTCTTCTTCTTCTTCTTCTTCTTCTTCTTCTTTTCTTTCGTCTGGACGATTTCCGGTGTCTAGACTTTAACCCTTCAAGCACTATTACGCTGTATGTATATCATTTTAACCTAATTTCTCCTGTTTTTTTTTTGTTTTTTGTTTTTTTTTGTTTTTTGTTTTTTACTACTCAGATCTGATAACCCGCGTTGTTTGGAGCCTTTCGCCGATAAATTTGCTTTATTTTAATTCATTTTAATTCCATCGGATTGGAATATTATCAAAATTTATCCTTATCAATTTGGATTGATTGAAATTCAGAATATATATATATATATATATATATATATATATATATATATATATATATATATATATATATATATATATATACACACACATGATGATGGACTCTCCGTCGATTTTCGACGTATGAGACTCCGACAATTGACCTGAAGGTCTAGAACTCAGCGTGTCGACATTCACTTAGACGTATGTGGCACTTTAGTCCTGCTAGAGACTTGCAATGGCGACCGCAATGGTGACAGACATATAAATGCGAGAATTTAGCTCCACACTGCTCAGTATTATTTTTTGACTTGACTCTCGCTTCTTTTAGTTTTTCGATGCAAAACGCCGAGAACTCCTTGATTTTTCTGTCACACATTTCTATCCACTTCCTTTTGTCTTTTGCAGTTAGCTCAATGTTGTTATATTCAATATGTAGAACCTGCAAATTAGACTTTATTTTGTCTTTGTAACGCAACCATGGTCGTCCCACGTTTCGACGGCCTCTGTCTAATTGGCCATACAGGAGTTGCTTCGGTATCCTATCATCATCCATTCGCATCACATGACCCGCCCATCGAAGCTGCGACTGGATTAAGAAGCTTTCGATGTTGTTGATTTTACAAAGTGTGAATAATTTCGCATTTGATATTTTGTCTTTCAAAGTAAGACCGCAAATCGCACGTAGACATCTCTTATGGAAGACGTCAAGTTTCGAAATTTGTTTTCGGTACGGGGTCCACGTCTCCGAGGCATACAAAAGTGTGGACAGTACCACAGCCTTATATACATTAATTTTTGTCTTCAGGCTTAAAACCCGAACATTCCATAATCTTGTGTGCAGCTTGCCAAAGGCGCTGCTTGCTCGGGAGATACGGTTGATAACTTCATGGTCAAGAGATGCACTTGAATCAACCACACTTCCCAAGTATGTAAACTTGTTAACATACTTCAGGTTTTTCCCATCCACCTGAATCGACATCTGAGGAAAATTGTGGACGGTTTGTTTCTGTTTGACACCCTGTACTTGTTTTGGTGTAGGTGGTGGCTGGTTGAGGATTCCGTTTTCTTTATACTGATTGTCAAGCCAAAGGCATTACATGCAGTAGAAAACCGATTTACAAGATGTTGAGCCTCCTCCCGAGAAGTCGCGACAAGGGCAGCATCATCTGCAAACAGCAAATCTCTTATAATGGTTCTTTGGAGAAGTGTTTTCGCTTTGAAGCGTTGTTGATTAAAAATCCCACCATCTGTACGGAATTGGAAATGAACGCCAGTGTCAACATCTGCAAATGCATATTTCAGCATAACAGAGAAGTAAAGGGCGAATAGTACTGGAGCCATTACACAACCTTGCTTTGTTCCATTGGTCACATTGAAAGGCTCAGAAGAGTCCCCATTGGACATCACTGAAGCCTTCATGCCATTATGGAAGGATGTTATAACTTTGAGCATATTGTCAGGTATACCAATTTTCTTAAGGATTTTCCATAGGGTAGTTCGGTTGACAGTGTCAAAGGCTTTAGTAAGATAAATGAACACTATGTATAACTCTTGGTTCTTTTCTCGAACTTTCTCAGAGACCTGTCGCAGAGAAAAGATCATATCTATTGTACCCCGAAGAGAGCGGAAACCACACTGCGATTCGGGATATATCTCATCTACAAGATGTCTGATTAATCTGTTGATTATTAGTCTGGCCATGATTTTTCCAGCAATTGAGAGCAGAGATATGCCACGATGATTGTCACAGGAATTCCTCAAGCCTTTATTTTTATAAAGATGGTAAATTGATGCATCTTTAAAGTCCTGTGGGACTTTTCCAGATGTCCAAATGGACACGAAAAGTGCATGTAGCTTTCTGGCCAGTTTATGGCCACCATATCTGTAGACTTCCGGTGGTATACGGTCATTTCCTGGTGCTTTACCCAATGATATCTGTTCAACTGCTGCAAGGACTTCTGGGAGAGTTGGTAACACGGATAGTTCTGATCTCTCGGGAACCTGCTCAACTGAGGTTATAATCTCATCGTTTGTTACCGAAGAAGAATTTGGCACTGTTTCAAAATGTTCCTTCCAGTGTCTCAAGATACCGTCCTTGTCTGTCAGTAATGTTCCGTCTTCTGTTAAAATTGGCGAAACTCCTGATTCTTGAGGACCGAAAACCTTCCTTATACCTTCATAAAAGGCTGTTGTGTCCTTTCTGTTGAATGCTGACTGAACAGCTTCTGTGTGTGCGGTCCACCATTTCTCTTTCACCTGTCGTAGTGTCCTCTGCACTTTCCCTTTGCAGGTTTTGTATGCCAATCTTTTTTCAGTAAAGTTTTGGTCGTCAATCCATGCTTTGTGAGCTTGATGCATTTTCTGAATTTGATCCTGTATATCCTAGTCATCAATTTGATCCTGTATATCCTGGTCATCAAACCAATCCTGGTGCTTCCATATGGGTAAGCCAAGCACTTACAGGGCAGTGGAATGGGTGATATTTCCTAGCGCTTCCCAGGACACTTCTATGTTGTCAGTTATTTCTACACCATCTAAATTTTCATCCAACTTGTCAGAAAGTATTGTTCAAGTTTCAGTATTCTTAAGCGACAATACATTAATACGTTTTGGAATAGATGACTTCTTTACCTGTCTGCGCCAAAAACTCAGAGACACCTTGCTACGTAGCAGGGCATGATCTGATAGGTAACAGCTTGTATGGAAGGAGCGCGTTATTTTGAAGTCACGAAAATCACGTTTCTTAGTGATGACATAGTCAATCATATGCCAGCTGTTTGAACGAGGGTGCATCCATGTGGTTTTGCGACAATTTTTCTGTTGAAAAACTGTGTTAGTGATGGTCATATTGAATTCTCTGCAGAGGGAGAGCAAATGAAGACCATTTTCATTCATTCTACCAACGCCATGATGCCCCAGAACCCCTTTCCATGATTGGAAGTCAGAACCGACCCGAGCATTAAAGTCGCCCATCAAAATGAGTTTGTCCTTATGGCGAATACCACCGATTACTTCTCGTAGTTGTTGGTAGAATTCATCTCTCTCCTCATCCGGTCTGCTCATTGTTGGTGCATAGCAGCTTACAAGTGTAACCCGAGTTTCAAGTTCCAACTCAAGGGTCAAAGTCATAATGCGGCCCGATAGACCTTTGGGAAGAGATTTCAGTGATTTGGCTAGTTCTGATTTTACGGCAAATCCCACACCAGAGAGGCGAGACTCATCAGGCCCTCTACCCTTGGAGAAAAAGACATAGCCACCCTTTTCCTCCTTAAATTGAGAGACACCAGCAAGGTGTGTTTCACTGAGTGCCGCAATATCGATCTTATATTTCTTAAGTTCACGAGATATCAACGCTGTTTTACGTTCTGGTGTATTAGGATTGTCCTGGAGGGTGTGAATATTCCACGATCCAATATTAAATTTCTTACTTAATTTATAATTATTTCGACTGCACACTGGATACCACGACAGCTGCAGTTCACTGTCAAGGTGAATGTGTACGAGCAATGTTTAGGGCTCCTTTTATCGCCCCTTCCCCATACATGGGGAAAGCAGTGCTATCCCTAAATAGGACTGCTTTGCCACCAATGGAGGACACGAGCTGCGCAATTGCACACATATTTGCACAGAACGCCCATCACCCATTGGCCGCCACAGTGAAGACATTCGGCTAAGGACTTCCAGTGATACCCTTCACCTATCCCCGTCACCTTCAACCTTACGCCCATGGACTTTGTTGGTGCAGGACCATGTAAAACCTAAACCCCATCAAAGTTGTCAGAGAACCCACACATAGGCCTTGATTATAGTGGTGAAAGCCCGTGTACAACTATCCACTCTTTTTGGTGCTGCTGATAGCACTAAATCAGTGCAAAGATTTGCCACAGAGGGAGCGAACAACAGACCTCAGGTTTTGTATCAGAGTTTCCCTCTCCTAGATACATGTCTTAATAAAGACTAAGGGTGCATCTCTCCTTGTGGTCAGGTATAATCCCACCAGTTTTCTGGATCACTCTTCGTCTGGACTCTACCCTTTGACCTGTCCAGCTTGGGTGGCCCTACCAGGAGAACATGACTCCCGCCGGCATAGCTCTAGGGGTCATAGAGACTCGCAAAATGCCCCACCATGGTAAGGTGGTGATCCACGGGGCATATATATATATATATATATATATATATATATATATATATATATATATATATATATATTTCATTTCACTCAGGAATTACCATTTTCGGTTTGTTTTCATTTTTATTCATTTTCATACACATTTTACAAATATTTTTGGCATTTTATGACCACCATCATACAATGCAGTTTAATACAATGCTAAAACCGGCAAATTTTTAGCTTTGCTATAGGTATAAATTTGCTAACATATTTCTTTCCTCTGAAGAGAAGAATTTCCTACTGAAATAGAGATTTATTAATTAACTTTGTCTGAGAAAAAGTTTACATGCAAATTTTAATTTACGGTTTCTATTTATGCTTCTTGTGTCAAGCTCTACTTCCTATTATATTTTTTATTTGGTTGAGATTATTTTATGATTATTTATATTAATATTAGATTTAAGTTTATATTTGCTTTTGTCTAGTAAACATTTTTATCTACTGCCTGAATGGTATATATACATATCAGATTTTGCTGGGTTTTGCTTGATCTGTATTAGCAATAGAATTTCTTGTGTGCGAGGCGCTTGCTCAGTTGGCAGAGTGCTTGCAAGGGGCTCGGGTTTCAAATCCCGGGTTCAGATACGTCTGATGAGCCAAAAAGAGGGCGAAACTCAAGTCTTGGATTTCCAGTTTGTTGGCCGCCATGGCTCTTGTGGGCTGCGATGTTATTTGGCTATGAAAATAATTATATAATCTCTCACATTCTGAAAAATTCTATCACTAATTGTTCATTAGGTTGCTGGATGGCATCGTCCTGGTTAGTTGTAAATTCCTACTTCTGAGACATCGGCTTGGGGTTATTAGTTGGTTGGATAACCACGTCCCTTGTCGAGACGAGGTAGGTCAATTCCACAGTTGGATTTCGCCGCAGTTTGCTTGATCTGTGTTAGTTAATAGAATTTCTTGTGTGTGGGGCGTTTGCTCAGTTAGCTAACTAGCAGAGTGCTTGTCTCCTATGCGAGAGGCTGTGGTTACGAATCCCGGGTTCGGATATGTCTAACTGATGAGTCCAAATGATGGCGAAACTCAATTCTTGGACTTCCGGCTTGTTGACTGTCATGGCTCTTGTAGGCTAAGACTTTGTTTGGCTGTGTATATATATATATATATATATATATATATATATATATATATATATATATATATATATACGAGCAAACAGTTATATATATATATATACGAGCAAACACACATATATATATATATATATATATATATATATATACGAGCAAACAGTTATATATATATATATATATATATATATATATACGAGCAAACAGTTATATATATATATATATATATATATATATATATATATATATATATATATATATATATATATAACCTCATGTAAATCTTAGTTATTTAGAGGATAAAATTTCACATTTCCTTCAAAAACACGTTTATTTACAATCACCTCTGCCGATCTTCATAACATGCATGTTTATGATACACAAAATATTAATTTTCATGAGGAGGTTCGTTAGTGCATAAAAAAATTCTCGGTCAAAAAATCTAGCTGCATCCAAAATTAATCTAACTCATCTATGTTATTTTTACACACACTGTTTCCACGAGAAAAGCATACTTAACGCCATTTTTGTATATAAAGGTTCGTATTGTAATGCGTTTATGATGTGCGTATTGTTTTCTTGTCTACAGTGTGTATATCAAATCGATAAAAATCGATAAAAATCGATAAAAATGTACGTCAAAGTTAACATATAACTAATAAATATTTTCCACCAACCATTTTTCATTCCCCTTTTTTCGTTTTCCTTCTGTAAGATAGTACTAGTTTACACACGCATTAACATGTGTAGACAATTGGTGCCCAACACATTGTAGCAGAGTATGTCGCAAGGAACAGAAGACTCGACTCACTTTTTGCCGTTGTAACAACGACATTGATTTCGGGGTACTTTCCCGAATAAATGGTGATCGTGCTTCTTCTTTTGTCTTCTCGAACGTGATCTTTAGTCATGCACATGTCCATTTTATAGTCTGTTTTCTTTTTCCTTGCTGTGACGTCACTTTGCACACGGCTCAGCATTTACATACAGCCACCATACGCGTGTCCGCACTCTGTTACACTTCATTTTTATGGCCTTTATCGTTATTTATGTGAAAGGGCACACAGATTTTGGTATTCGGCAGTCCGTCTATCTAACAAAATGTTTTCAAATTAACTATGGAATCTTTTTCTGCATAATTAAGGCTTCCGTGAAGTGAAATTAAAGGCTGTGGTTGTACACTGTTTTTTTTTTTTGTACATGGGGGTCACCACTTATCAAGGCCTAGGAGCCACTCGGGGATAAGGGTTATTGTGTGTATCAATGGGATAGTATCGTAGTAATATTTAGTATTGGGGATTTGATAAGGTGTCATTACTTAAGGGGGCGGTTCATCAGGAATTTGTTTGTGTTGGACTTGAAGACATCCAAGTTGAATTCGGGGGGGGGGGAACAGTCAAGCGGCAGAGAGTTCCACAGCCGTGCAGTTCTAAGAAAGAAGCTTTGTTCATGGAATCTACGTTTTGATAAAGATAAAGAGTGGGGATTAACTACTACATAAACCTTTTTGGCAACTAAAAGAAATTTATATAAAATATGTTGTCAGCATCAACCTTACTCGCACTGTCAGGACAAAATGTAGAAATATAGAATTGGCGACAAACACGAAAATTATTAAAAAAAAAAAAGAAAAGAAAAAAGAAAGTGATAATATCCGCTTTGAAGGGACACAAAGAGACTTTATGGTTCCCATATGTGTGATTGGCTTTGGAAAAGATGTTCAACGTCAATCACGCTCGATATTAACTGTCTGTGTGGACGTGGGTGTTACCAGTTGAAATTTTATGTCCATCTGCAATTATCAGGAGCCAATATATATATATATATATATATATATATATATATATATATATATATATATATATATATATATATATATATATGTGTGTGTGTGTGTGTGTGTGTGTGTGTGTGTGTCTCTATGTGTGCATGCGCACGCGCTCTCGTTCGCTCGCGCGTGCATGTATCAGTCTTCGGCGGCTTATAATGAGCTACACATCGCCACTAAAAAATAGAATTTCAATTTTCATTGTATTTCCTATTATTTGGATTTCGGACTACTGTTTTTATCTTTAATTTTATTTTCAAAATGTTTCGGTTGATGTAACCTTCGACTTTCTTCGCGTGTATCTTGTTGAAGTCAGGAATCTTTCTGTCGACTTCGGGAATGTTTCTGTCGTACTCGGGAATCTGCACGGAATTACATGGGAATAACATGCTTTCGTTCCGTCAGCCATGCCTACAAGTTCCCGAATAAAGTTAACGAATAAAGTGCTAAAAATTTAGACTTAAATGACACTCTTTTTTTTTTTTTTTTTTACAAGGTGGTCACCACTTATCAAGGCCAGGAAGCCACTCAGAGATAAGGGTTATTGTAAGTACAATACGTTAGTGTGGATATTTAAAGTGTCTACTTAAGGGGGCGGGTCATCAGGAATTTGTTTACGTTGGACTTGAAGACATCCAAGTTATAGTCAGGAGGGAAGCAGGCAGACGGAACAGAATTCCACAGGCGTGCAGTTCTAAGAAAGAAGCTTTGTTCATGGAATCTACGTTTTGATTTAGGCATAAATAAAGAGTGAGGAAAGTTTTTGACAGTGGATTCAGCTAGACGGATGTTTTCTGGGGATTGAAGGTGTAATCCTCGGTGCGGTTACAAAACCAACGTAATTCTTCCATGAAGACAATTGATGTAGGTAAGTTGAAGGTTAAGAACACAAATGCAATTGTCGAGTCATCTTGTGAGAATGGATGACTCAAGAATTCCTAAGCAAATTTTTTATGGGCAACTGACAAATACTTGTTGTCCAATAGGGTATGCCCTGCTTTGTTACAAGGATAAACTAAACGACAACCTGAAGCGTTGTGATCACTGTTGCCGGTTTGTGATTGTACTATTTGTCTGGGTGTTCAAGGTTAAATTGTCTGCACAACTCCACATGCATTTGATCATTTATTTTATATTCTTTTGGGGCTAGTTTGCTGCATTTGCTTATTATGTAGTTTATTGTTTCGTCTGTTTGTCCGCAGAGTCTGCATTTACTGTGTTGCTATACCTTGTCGAACCTTGCTTTAATTTGGCAATGACTATTAATCATCACTGGGATTTGGGTGGCAATAAACCTTTAAAACCCCTCTTCAGTCTTTCCATCCTCATTGACCCTTCCTTATTAATTGCCATGGTGTGAGTGGATAGCGGCACTCAATGTTTTTTGCTTTTTTTTGGTGGTGGTGGTGGTGGGGGAGACTGGGGTTAGTTAATTTACAATTATACAGTTCAATTTCCTTCTTGTTCTTGTTCTTCTTCATCTTCTTCTTCTTCTTCTTCTTCTTCTTCTTTTTATAATAATAATAATAATAATAATAATAATAATTATTATTATTATTATTATTATTATTGTTATTACTACTATATTTTATTCAACACAAACTGAAATTGAGATTATGAGGTTCGTGCCAAAAGTAAAGCCTCCTATTCTTTAACTCAAGAAGTAAATCCCTATGAAGAATGGAGTAGGACCATTAAAATGAGCGACTTTTTGTGCTCCAGAATTTATTTTACTACATAGTTACCATCATTCACAACGCACTTCTACCAGGAATTCAGTGATGCATCTCTACTTCTGACGCACGTCCATGAAAGCGGTTTCTTCCTTATAAGTCTCACACCGTCAATATCTGTAACCGAGAGATGAAACTTTCAGGTCATGAATGCATACGTTCAGTCTTCATAACAATGCGATTTGCAATCTCCTCTGATCCATTCGGGTGGAATAAAATAGGACGTACTTAAAACGTATGTATAATTATTTCCGCTGTTCACACAAACCATGAAAGCCACAGACTTGAAATCCTAGACGTAAGTTTCTTTCTCCTTTCAGCTGATCAGTGTCACTTACATTTGAAACGAGTACCTTGCCCTTTGTTAAGGATCAGCATTCGGATACCGTCATTTAGTCCATTAATTTGAAAGAAAAGTTTTCTGCGTTGAACTAACGGTTCCATTTGAGGAAAATTTCGACCGGTTACACCAGCGCAAGCCGGAAAGATATGAAAATCTTTAAGAAGAATTCCCCAAGATATGTTTAGAAAACAATTCTATTTCTTATCGAAGCCGAATGCTGAGGTTTTATTACAAACCCAACCTTCGCGCCCTTGAATACTTTTGGTTTTTCTTCGTCAAACAAGGAAAAATACAAAACAAGACTATCTGCATCAGAGTGAATATAGCAATGTCACAGAGTGTCTATATATATATATGTATATATATATATATATATATATATATATATATATATATATATATATATATATATATCAAGTAATGTGATTGATAATTTAAAATTTTAAAAATCAAATTTTTTTTTTTTTTTAATTTTTTTTTATTACATTTTCACCCCAACAAGGCACATTGCCACTTTGGTGTAGGGGGCTACTATCAGGGGAAACATCTACTGGGGTACTATGTAGCGATTAGGGCAGCGAGATGTTGGTTCACGTTGCACTTGAACTTATGCATGTCAGTACAGTTGGGGAAGCAGTGACCTGGAATGGAATTCCAAAGTCTAGCAGTTCTGGGGAAGAAACTACTGGAGTAGAAAGATCTTTTACATCTAGGGATCTCTACAGTTTGGGGGTGGGATTTTGCAGCTTGTCGGGTCTGTCGAGGGTTTTCACGTCGTGGGGGCACAAGTGCTTGCAGTTCTTCAGAGCATTCACCATTATAATACTTGTAGAACAGGCAGAGGGATGCAACGTTTCGTCGATGGGACAGAGGCTGAAGCTTAGATGCCAGTTTAGGGCCTATCAGGTTTGCGACTCTCTTTTGAACCCTGTCAAGGAGCAAGAGACTAGTAGCCGATGCACCAGCCCAAATATGACAGCAATACTCATTACAAGGGCGAATAGTGGCCTTATAGAGGTACAGGATACTTTCGGGTGTTAGAAGTTTTCTAGCACGGTAGAGAGAACCCACCTTCCTCGCAGCGGCCCTGGCAATGCCCTCAATGTAATTGTTCCAACTCATGTTTCCTGTGAACGTTAGGCCAAGGAGCTTGAGAGACGTACTCTCAGATAAAGAGTCGTTGGCCATTGCTATAGGTGGTAGAGAAGGTTTCTTGTAGTTATTGAATGAAACCAGTTTTATCTTGGCGGCATTGAACGTGACCATCCATTTTTGTCCCCATTCCACTACTGATTGGAGGTCATCCTCTAGTGTTTCTGTCATTACTTTAGATATATGTTCATTTGTTTTCCTGTCGTGCCTGCTATAGAGTGTGGTGTCATCAGCATATATACCCATCTCAGAGGCAATTTTGTCGGGGAGGTCATTTATGAATATCAGGAACAGCAGAGGTCCAAGGATAGATCCCTGGGGCACTCCCGCATTTATATCATATTGTTTAGATGTACGACCGTCGAGGACAACCTGGATTTTTCTCTTATCTAAGAAGGATTTAATTATGTTAAGTATTCTACCAGTGATACCGTAAGATCTAATCTTCCTGAGGAGACCCTCATGCCATACCCTGTCAAAAGCCTTAGATATATCTAGAGCTACCGCTCTGCCCTCTCCCTCTTTGTCCAGTGAATGGTATATGCGTTCAGAGATTAGTGAGGATGTCTGCCGTGGAACGGGCTTGTCTAAATCCATATTGTTGGTCGGTCAGAAGTTTAGCATCTGTAAGGTGCTGGACTAGAGCACGGTTAATTAAGGTCTCAAATATTTTGGCAAAAAGTGGGAGGAGGCTAATAGGGCGATAATTTAATGGGTCAGTTCTTTCGCCAGAATTCTTGAATACTGGTACAACAGAAGCAGTTTTCCAACAGCCCGGAAAGCAAGATTCATTAAGGCATTTGTTGTAGAGTTGGGAGAGAACTGGAGCTACTTCGGCTGAGCACTTTTTTAATAGCACAGCTGGGATGAGGTCGGGTCCACATGCTTTGGAAATGTCAAGGTTTTTTATGATAGCATGCACCTGAGCAGGGGTGATTTTCAGATCGTCTAGCGTGGCGTCTGTCCGCATAGGAAATTGAGGTAGGGGGTGGTTTAGAGGGTCCAGTGTGGAGTTTGAGGCAAACCGACTGGCAAGCATGTTAGCCTTCTCGGTTGCTGAGCAAAGAACCTCGTGATTGTTGGTTAGTGGGGGAATTGTTGATTGCCCATTATTTACTACACTGTTGTAGATTTTCCAGAAGTCACGAGTTCCTAGTTTTTGTGCTTCGATGCGTTTTTTAGTGGTTTCCGTAAATTCTCTCTTAGCTGTCGCTATTTCTTTCTTAACGTTACTTCTAGCTTCTATGTACTTCTGTCTGTTTGAACTGGACTTATGTCGGTTAAACCTGCGGAATGCATGCTGAGATTGAGCAATTGCAGTTGCGCAAGTCGAAGTAAACCATTGGGGAGAGTGGGGCTTGCTATAGAATTTCCGCATGGGAACATGCGCTTCGATTGCAGTTTTGAACCATTCAGTGGTCTCGGTTGCACCCTGTTCAGCAGGAAGAGAAAAAATATTTCCCCATGTGGCGTCTCTGATAAGATCTCTGATGGCTTCCCAGTCAGCCTTTTTATAATATCTCGTTGTTTTGAGCACTGGCTCTTCAGTTTTGGGTCTAGAGTTTAGGGCGATTCCAACCATTATCACCACATGATCAGCGTTCCCAAGTGGGCTGTCGTTACACAATCATCAGGAACTGTGGTCAAAACCAGATCTAATAGTGATGCGTTTTGTTCTTCCTGATCAGGGAAACGGGTTGGAAAAGTAACAATTTGCGATAGGGAGTGAGATACAGAGAAGCTATGAGTTGCGCTGCCTGCTGCATCTGTGTAAGTAGAGAATCCAAGCCAGTTTTTGTGATGGACATTAAAGTCGCCAAATACATGTACTTGGGCGCTAGTGTCGAAGGAGAGTGCTGTGTCTATGCTGTCAGATACTTTGTTTATTATGGTGCAGTCTTGGGTCGAGGGAGAGCGGTAGAGAAAGTAAAAGTAGCTAATGTTGTGTTGCATGATTAGTCTAAAGCACATAATTAAATTAAAAATCCGTTTCATAAGAAGGAACAACAACAAAATCAATTATCTGTACGATCGTTTCGGAAAACAGTGCTTTTTATTGTGGTAGACATCCAGTTACGAACAATAATTATTGCATATAGTTTTTTAATAAGCAAGGTCTCCTCATCAGCAAATTTTGAAAGGTTTTTTATTAAATTTAAAAGACACCATAAATAAACCTAGCATTAAAAGTAAGGCAGATGTATCTTTTAATTTTTCGCCTTTTGAAATCAGGAACTATGGTTAAAATACTCATATATATGGTTGCTATAGTTTTTCATCTCTTTGAATGATGAATTTTAAGAGGGGGGACGTCCGTGTAATAAATTATTTCCGTTAGTGTACTTTTGATTTAAAGACGCCACGGTTTATATTTCGAATGTTGTTTATATAATTTTCGGATTTTTAATTTAATTATAATTTGATTTTTTAAATTTTAAATTATCAATCACATTACTTAATATTGAATTAGCTCTAGGATATTTACCTATCGAGCTTATTATATATCTAAATTACAACGAGCACTTTCTCTTTCCTGTATTTTAATTAAACTAGTAATTTCACTGTTACATTGAAATACACTCAGCTCTTTAGACTATTGCTCTAATCTCCTTTAAATTATATATATATATATATATATATATATATATATATATATATATATATATAAGAGTAAAAAAAAACCCGAAGAATTTATAAAATGGTGATGAACGTTTCGTCCCTATTGCAGAGGACATCATGAGGACATTAAAAGAAAAATGCAGAAGAAAAAACGATCATAGACCATATGCAGGTTAAAAAGGAAACAATATTAAAATCCTACCCATTCCGGACAGGAACTATAAATGTGCGTGTGGGAAGGTTGGATCATTCAATATATATATATATATATATATATATATATATATATATATATATATATATATATATATATATATAAACGTTTTGTTTTTTATTACCGTATCTTTCTGTTAAGTTACATTATTGTTTCGGCTACACGGCCGTTTTTTTTTTTGCCGTCCGTAGCGTCCTCAGACTTTTACAGAGCCGAAACAATAATGTAACTTAACAGAAAGATACGGTAATTATAACTAAAACGCATATTTGCTCTACAACAGTATTGAGCACTTTCTTCAGTTTTTATTAACTACCATCTCCACTATATATATATATATATATATATATATATATATATATATATATATATATATATATATATATATATATATGAGGATGTTGGAGTATGTTTTAAGTATTGTCCGAAGTTTTTTTGCGACATAATGGAAGATTATGGCCCTCACCCTGAGTTCCCATAACTGTACAGTGTATTGTCACAACTTCCAAAGTCAAAAAGCTACATAATATATCTAAAAGATAAAGGATGAGTGAAAGCTGAGGAAACAGGAGAGAAAATCGATAAAATCAACAGAAAAAAAAAGGCAAACGAAATAAACAACAAACAAACGAAAATTTAGTGTTATTATTATTATTTTATTTTATTTTTTTTTCAAAATTTAAAAACCATATACATAAATATTTATATATATATACAATGTGTACTCTTTTCAGGTGTTTTCGGTAATTTTAAAGTACCAAGCAAGAACAACAAAGAAACAGAAAGGAAAAAAATATATATAAGTAAAAGACATCTATTTTCGTCACAAAAAGTTCTTACTTAGTCCTTCCTCTTTTTCAACACATTTTTATTTCTTTCGATGAAGCCAAAAGCCACTCCCTCTTCTTAAGATATTCATTTATTGATTTTTATTCTTGACAAGAAATAAACATTTAGAAAAAAGTTTTTTTTTAAGTGCAGCCATTTTCTTTTTTCTCCTTCTCTTTTTTTCGTTTTATTTTGACGATTCTAGTTTTATAGTTATTATTGTAAAGCTTTTGTTTCTACGTCTTTATTTACAAAAGAGAAATGTTTCTGTTTTTAAGAATCAGTTTTTCTTTTTCTTTTCTTTTTTTCTTTTTTTTTCTCCATTTTTTTTCTCCATTTTTTTCATATAGATTGAGTTTTATTTATCTTTTCAAGTTCCCAAACTTCACAAGACACCAATCAACCACAAATCAAAGAATACTTTTTTTTCACACGAAACAAATTTGGTCATCTATCAATGTAGAGTTCCGCTGATCCTATATATTTCTGTAGATTAAATACATAAGCTATATATATATATATATATATATATATATATATATATATATATATATATATATATATATATAGTAAGTTATAAAATATATATGGCGATTAAGCTACAATGAATATTCCGCGTTTCATCCACTCTAGGATTCTTCAGGCTTATGAATCCTAGAGTGGATGAAACGCGGAATATTCAGTGTAGCTTAATCGCCATATATATTTTATAAATTACTAACTAGCTCTACCTACGTATTGAGCACCTTTGAAGTAAATACTTAAAGTTTACGCATAAATTTATACTTTTGTATATTAATTTTATGTGAGTAAATGAAGTAGTTATACACATATATATATATATATATATATATATATATATATATGTGTGTGTGTGTGTGTGTGTGTGTGTGTGGAAATGTTTCTTCAATTATATTTTACCTTTTATTAATACTAATCCTTTGATTTATAAACCTCTATGTATTTAGAGCACAAGTCTTTATTATAAATTTGAACATGTTGACCATTTACCATTTATTCCTTCAAGTACGTTGACACGCACAATTCTGGACAGCACCTGTTTCGTAGCGCAGAATCATTGATTTAATTATTATATCAATCAATGTATCTATTTTGCTTTTAACTCGTCAGAAGAAAAAGCACTTATCAATTTAAAAAGAAAATAAAGGCATGTGGCATGATTACGAAATCCGAAAATTGGCAGAGAAGTTGCAATTACCTTTTTCTCATTTTAATACGCCATCTATTTTTGATTCCAATAGGCTAAGATGGCATAATAAAATAAAATGCTGTCAAAAATTGTGCATGTCAACATACTTAAAGGAATAAATGGTAAGATGGTCAACATTTTGAAATTTGGAATATAAACTCTTGTCAGTTATATATATATGTATATATATATATATATATATATATATATATATATGCAGGTTCTTAACTTACAGACTCCAAGACAAGAAAGCTAAATTCTCAAGTACCTTATGCCATAAAAACCAAAAGTTAGCTTGGAAGGGGAAAGGGAAAAGAAAAAAAGATGTTTATTATCTTCAAAAGACCTCACTCATCCTTTTACCGTTTTTTATGACTTCCACCCAGGTTGCATGCTAACTTGATAAACGAAATAGGAAAATGTATTTGGTGGAAATATCACTTTCGACGGTAATTCTTGGCCTGAAGATGTAATCCCCCAACGTGGGTGATTACAGAAACATGTATGCACATATGTAGCCATTGGTGTTTGTATAAATAAAATTAATATATATATGCATATACATATATACATATATATATGCATATACATATATATATACATATATATACACACACACACACACATATATATATGTATATATATATATATATATATATATATATTCGTAAAGTTTATGTCGACAGGGAATAATTCACTGGCTTCTTACTATATTTATAGAAAGTGCTCAATAACAGAAGAGAGTTGTATATTTATTTAGCATGAAACCTTTTATTCATTCATACAAACATTTGTAATTATGTATTTGCAGACATGTTTCAGTTCTAGCTGGTAGGCAGTTGAACCAAGTGTCGGTACAAAATAGAAAAATAATTGAAGCTAAATCACTGGTCTGAGGAGGTTCAGCTGGTTTTCAGCTAGAACTGAAACATGTCTGCAAA